>NW_026863292.1:0-17505 GCF_026571515.1 Ruditapes philippinarum
AGAAAATTTAAGCCTGAGCATGTTGTTGCAAGGGCAATGGTCCAGTCAACATTTGTGCCAAGTTTTGATTAGTGTTGAAGCAGTTTTTATAGTATTATAGCAATTTGAACTTGTAACGGGAGACTTTTTAATGAAAAACAGCCATTTTTCACAAAATGCTCATGAAGTAATGGTTAATGAAAAAAATAAAAAAATCTACAAAACAACAATTTTTCTTCAAATTTATATGACAGGCCATGTTCAAACATGAAAAAACGCGATTTAGGGTAATTTCAAGTATTTTCATCATTTTCTATTAACCCATTACTTCATATACACGCCTTTTAACGCCTTTATCACCCCCCCCCCCTTTTTGTTGTCTTAAATGATGAAAAATGCCTTATTTAGGCCCCAAACACTTGTTTTTGTTTGAGAAATGTTGTTAAAAAAAGTGACCTCTTTTTCGGCGCGGCCCCCCAACCAAAAGATACATCAGGGGGTTGCCAGAAGGGGGATGTGCCCCCTTCTGTTTGGGGGGTTTGAAGGGGGGCGGAGCCCCCCTCATCGCCAAGAAAATTTTGGACTTGTGAGAGGCTGTAAATGACCCCAGATTGATCATAAGGTAACGTTTAACCAACGCTGAAAAGCATTTGACTCTATCTCAATCCATTGAAAAGTTGCAGCACTTTGAAATCAATTTTGATGGAAAAAATCAACGCAAAATAGTGATTTTTGGCAATTTTGAGATGTCCCCTCGTTGCCATGGTAACAGAAAATTTAAGCCTGAGCATGTTGTTGCAAGGGCAATGGTTCAGTCAACATTTGTGCCAAGTTTGATTAGTGTTGAAGCAGTTTTTATAGTATTATAGCAATTTGAACTTGTAACGGGAGACTTTTTAATGAAAACAGCCATTTTTCACAAAATGCTCATGAAGTAATGGGTTAACATGCAATTAAAACAATGATAATAAATATTACATTTAATATATGTAAGCTAAACAAAACATAGCAATGAATCATTACTGTCTAAAATGAACTTTTCCAGCTTACATTTCTGGCACTGCCTATCATCAATTTCAGGGATATCAAAAAGAACTTTACATTGCATTATGTCACCTTAGTGCAGTAACAGAATAATTTCTTCTAAATTTAATAAGAGTTATTTTGTTATTGCGTTAGAATAATGAAATTTAAAATTTGGACAGCCAACAGTATAGAGACTGGACAGCCTGCAGGGCAGTGCTGGCAGACCTTTATACAGGTCACAGAAGGTTATGGGTTAAAGATAATTAGTGACCTTGGAACAATGAAATATTTCTCAATGGATAACATATATTCTGGGGATTGCTCTCTTCTTCATTAACCTGATTAATCTGTATAATAAATTTACCCGGCAACCCTTTTCTTTAATTCAAACTGTCTAAATATATAAAAGTATCATTAAAACACATGACATTTTAATTTAGTTATTGAGCAATTTACTTTGTTACCTAGATTAATTTCATCTACCTAATGTAATTAATACTTCAATGTGAATATGTGCACTTGAAATTGCCATTTTTGCCTAATCCATGAAATTGCCAATTTTGAACACATCATCAAATTTTGACAACATCATGAAATTGCTAGTTTTGCACTAAAATATCAAGAAATTGCTAGTTTTGCACTAAAATATCAAGAAATTGTCAGTTTTGCTCTAAAATATCAAGAAGTTCCCAAATTTGCATACACACACAAAATTAAAAATAAATCATGAAATTGTATGCATAAATTCACTTCACAATATATTTTGAAATTACTGCGACCATATCATTTTACCTTATTTCAACATAAGAAGGCTATGTATATGTAAGTACATTTGTTAACAAATAGAAAAAAACCCCAACAAAACAACAAGAATTATGTTAAACATACCTTAATAATTCAATTTTAACTTCGGTGTTCTGTGATAGCCATCATACTATCATCAGACTGATGATAACAAAGCAAACAATTCAGAATACTTTATCTTACTCTTAAACTACCACCCCATCATTACAAACATTATGTGTGTAATACAATATTCCAATTTTTCAGACAAACCAAGGGACAAAACAAAAGGGACGGAACCTTAAGCAAATTTAGACTGTTCTCAGCAAATCATTTGCACGTCAAAATTAGGTAAAGTTTCAATGTATATATGGAGACTGCTCTCAATTGTTGGTTGTAAATCTTATTTAAAGTTATGTCCCTTTCGAAAACCAACAACTTACATATACAAAAAATACAACATATACTGTGTTGCTACGTATAAAACCTCCCAGAGATTAACATATTATATTTGTGTACAAAATCAGTCATAGATAGCAGGAATTCTAATTAGGCAACCACTTTATGCCCCTTCTTGTCCAAAAATATCACCTGATAAAAAACAAACAGAATATGTAAGTGTTGTCTTTTCAAGCCTCAAATATGAAGCTTATCCTATCACAAGGCCTTGCTGATTACTGGATAAACTTTGTTAACAAAGTCAAAAAGAACATACCAACAAACATATACCGCTAACACTGGATGACAGCCCGAGCCCTTTGACACAATATCCAGGATTTCAATTTTAGTTTGATGTAAGTACAAATACCATATTATCATAGTTTATAATTACTACAAAGACAACAAAATAAATAGCATACTAATTAATTGTAACAAATAGCATATTAATTAACTGTAACAATTTACAATAGTAACAAGTCTATCAATTACAGCTGTTCTAAACAATGCAAATATCTCAACATTTCACATGAACACATAAATCAGAGGGAGATCAGTTGAAGCCTGAGCCCTTCAGAAACTCTACCAACTATTGGTATTTACTTGAGTTAACAACTAAATCTTAGTTCTCAATGGTATGTTAAATACATTTTTTTTTCTCGGTCATATTGCAATTTTTCCAGCTTTTAACTGGCAGAGAGAGACCTCAAGTGCTACTTTGTGTATTATTTAAGGCACCAATGTGCATCCGAACAGAATCATTGACCTTCCGTAAGCTAGCTGGATGAAGCGAAGACAAAAATATTAACTGTCATGAATTTGTGTCATAAATTTAAAACCCTTGACTCATTTTCAAATTATGCTTTTTAACTTATTTATCATCATGACTACATTTGTAAACTGATTTGCTTGAATTTTCAAATAGAATACTTCCAAAATGCTTGTATGAAAAAAAATAGTAGTTTATTGCCCTAAAAGCGAATGGCGTAAGCACAAAATCATTGTTACACGGTTAAAACACTACTGAAAAAAATACCGGCATATAATATTTTGTTCAGGAACATTTTATTCTTTTAACATACAATATTCATGAAATGTTAAAAAAACAGAGACATTCTATTCAAGAATCGAACAAAGGATTATAGAAACAATATAGTTTTACTGTTAATAGATGCTACAGTAATATTTCAATAGATGTAGCTTTATTCCCCTTTAAATCAATATATATCTGATCATGATAACAAGCAATAAAACTTCACTTTGAACATACATGTAGCAAATATATTAGATTCTTAAATACAAGCCACTGACAACCCCACTGTATGTCCACAAAATGTGCTACAAGCGGAACAAAATATTCATCATATCTAATGCTGATACATTAATAGGGACTTAAAAATTACTGTAAAGCAAATTCTACACTGCCAAAAACAAATTCATTTTAATGCAAGACTAAACATACATAAACTTGGACCCATCATAAAAACTACTGACTTATATTATGAATATAACAAGTAGTTATAAAGATTTTTTTTGGACAGGTTATATGACAAAGAAATGGTAATATAAGAAACATTTTTTATACAAAGGTCATATAACTTATCAAAAAGTCCTTGAAATAAGTTTATAAATATTAAATTTATCACACAGCACTTCATACTGTCCACATTTTCACAAGACGTTTAACAGAAAAAGTAGAATAGATACATGCACCCCGTAGATAAATTTCTTTCTATGATTAAATAAAATAAAAATTATATCATATATTTGCAGAAGCTGTATATACAGAAGATAAGGACATCACAACTGACCAATGAAAATTGACCTTACAAACATGCATTATAATAAAACATTATTACAAGGCACTTCTTCAGCTATATCATTATTAACAAATATGTTAAAATATATAACATGGCAATCCACAATACTGTGCTATAAAAAACTGGAAGCTATAGCATATTTCATATTTTCATACCACAAACACCACAGCTTAAGCTCATTTTTTTGCAACAAGCGATGCTTTTAAATCCAGTGAAAATTTAAAATGGTAACCCTTCAGAAATCTTTTTGCCAAATTTAACAATCTTTTCAAAGTTTTCACCTTTTATATAGATAAAATATATATAATAACATAAATGGCGTTTCTTAAAAAAAGAACAACATATACATGTTCTGGTATGCCTTAAAGATTGAGCTTTTTGAAGAAAAAAAATAAAAATTTAACTTAAAATTCAACAGTTTTAACAAAGGTCTACCAGTGTATTCTACCACCTTTTTTATGCAAATAAATCACTGGGGTGCAGGCAAAAAAATATCAGTCAGATTAACACATAGAATCAAACAAAATATATGCACATAATAAAAAACAAAATATCAATATGTAACTTTAGGATAACGAGTAACTAAAACAGAGGATGCATTATCAAACTTCCAATTCAAAACCATGATTATTGATATGAAATTAATCAGAAAGACTAAGACTTATATTTACAATAAAAGACGTGACTTCATTTTTCAAATTGACTGATTTCCCTTCTCTTAAGTAACAACTTTCCATGTATAAAATTCTCTGCTTTTAACATAAAACCTAAAATACAATATATGTTAGATATAAAAAAAATTACTACAGTAAGCTAGTTCTAAAACTGTTATCATACAAACTCTATCCCTTCGAATTTCATATCACCGACTTTCTTTTCACTGTATATTACATGCCCTTCTATATCAAACACTAGAATATACGTTGCTTTTTTATCCCCGTCTTCTTCCGACTTTAATGCTACTATGATATTATTATTACTCCCTGGAATGAATTTAAATGATGAGAACCCATGTGTCGGGTTCAACTTTCCCACTGTAGAAACTTCGATTTTTGAAAAGTCATCACTGGCTGTGAGCATAAGATTTGTGGCACGTTTTTCATCAGCTACTTCGTCATAACGTTCGGTGCTAGCGCGTCTCGGAAGGAAGAACCATCTTTGATGTATTGAGCTCCATACACATGCCTCATGGATCATATATCCTGAAACAATTATTATAACATGTAAACATATTGTTGCCTTAATGCAGTAGTAACAGGTTAACTCCTATTATATGTAAAAGGAGTAAATCTCGTGATTGATAATGTTAATCCCTTATTTTCATATATATGTAATTCTGATGTTTACTTGCCACTGCAAGCATACTTTTATTCTAGCTTTAAGACTTGTGTAGTATATTAAATATTATTTCATACTAAAATAAATATAGTTTTATCCATTGTATTTCAGAACTTTAACAAAGTTTAATATCATAAAATACTTTGAGGTTTATTTCATTTTAATAGTATGTCAATTGTTTCATAATGTTTAATTGTGCTTAAGCTTCAGTGAGTATAAGTACTAAAACATTCTGATTCAAACTTAATTTGCTGTAATCTAAAATTAACTTTCATACGCATTTCAATTCTAAGTATCAATATCAGTACCAATTTGTGTATAAGCATCTTAACCCATAACCTGTTGAATTTTTTAAATGGACTTGTCCAGCTTCCATTTTTGGAACTATTCATTATCAATTTTGGGGAAATCAAGATGAAAATTCTAAGATCAGTTCACATGTAAGTACATCATGTAAGCAACAGTATAGAGCCCGGCCATTCTGCAACGATATGCAGGCTGGCTTGGCTCTATACTAGTGGCAAAGACTAATCACTGTTAATTCCAGCAAGACATGTAGGGTTAACTGAGTACATATTTCTATTCTATACAGAAAATTGAAATATACCTGGAAGATTCATATTCATCTTAGCTCTAAGGGCATTATAATTTTCCTTCCAGTCATGGTGCATAACATCCCCATGTGGTCCTATAGATTTGACCCATTGTGGGTTAGTGTTCTGTACTTGACCATCTCCAGTTGTCCATTCTTTGCCAAGTCCGCCAATGTACAATCTTCCATCCTTTACAGTTGCCCATTCACATTTAAAACCTGCATGAGGGAAATGTTAAATAGAAAATCAAATACTGTTCTTTTTAATTAACATATAATACACACAGTGAATGTTAAAACTGAGAAATTATGTGTTTTCCTATAATAGCTACATGTAATTCAAGACTTTGTATATAATTGTGAATGCCTTTAAATCTTAGGGAATATTTCAACCTAAAAAAATGCCAAAAAATCAAGTTATTATCAAGATCTTCATCTTTTTTATTGCCAAATAATGAAATATGGATGAATATAGGGATGATAAAGTTGTCAAAGTGCTTTAGAAGTTACATTCATACACAAGATGAACTTGAGTATCTTTAAATGCTGAATTCAGTGGCTTTGAACCAGTGTTATTTCAAGACTAACTTTAAGTTATTTATAATTTTGTTTCTATGACTGCCATTTTCACAGTTTCAATACAGTTTCAATTTAGAGACTGACCACATTTTGTAACAGACTATGCATTCTATTATTTATTTTTGATCTGACATTACAACCTCCTGTAACTTCAATCACACAAGTGGATCAAGTATAATAACAATTATTAATAACAATAATAGTGAGCAATGTCAAAGGTTAATGTAATGCACCTTTTGGCTCTTTTCCATTGCCATCACTAAGTATAACCCATGGCACTACTCGACTGCCAATAATTTCATATACAATTCCTGTCCTGTCATCCACTGTGTATAATCTTCCGTTGAAAACAATCAATTCGGACAGCTCCATTCCTCTTCCACCCTCTGATACTTTTGAAGTTAATGTCACAGTCTTGTCAAAATTTATCATAACCTTTGAATAATTATCATTTATAGTCAAATTTCCATATTTCAAGTGACTTTTCCAAGTATTTTTATTCTCAGTACTTTTAGAATCCGTATCTAAATCTGTCACAAGTGCTATTCTATACTGTGTTCCTAATGTTGTTTTGATAGGACTTGTAAATGGATAAGTTGAATCAAACATAACATTATTTACGAATTTTTGACCAATGAAATCATTGTTACAGTTCAAACTAAATCTACTAGAACGAGAAGGTATAAAATATATAAATAAAATAAACACAGCTGTAAATATGATAGCGGCATATGCAAGCATACGGGGCTTCACGTGAAGTTTTGCATTGCCTACTCTATAAGGAGTAGGAGTTCTGATGGCTTGCATCCAGTCGTTGACTGAAAACTGGTTCCCATTTGTGGACGATCTGGGCGCACAGTAAGACTGAGACTTGTGTAACGTCGACATCTTGTGAAGTATCTTAATCAACATAATCCGGACGAGTGAGACATTTTAATCTTGCTTTGGTAATGTACGGTCTTAAATTTTCTTTCTTGACGTGTCGAAAATTTGACAGTTTCCACCATGTTGTTATTTGGCGGTGTGCATGTAATTTCTTGTTCGTTGATTGTATCCCTTCACCGGAAGTAAACAAAAACACGTGAAAAATGTTGGAAAAAAATAAGGTAAGCCAATAAAGTGATACTGACTGTTTTGATTCACAGTTTTCAGGTTTAATTTGACTAATTCATAATTAACTAACCGGTGTATATTGTTATATATCACAATTTGTCTCTGTATAAACGTTTACATTGAAAAAGTGTCAATCTGGTATAATATTCGGATATTGCACTATTAACCAGAAATATTGAAAAATAATTACTGTACTTTAAAACGTTTTGAAGTCATTGATTAATTGCAAGTAACATAAACAAACTGACAAATTTTGTTTAAACATAGAGTCTCAGCTAAATGTTACTTGATCATTTTGTACATGTTTTCAAGTGCTGTGGTTGAGTGAATTAAAAAATTGTATTACAATGTACATGTAGATCTACATCTCTACATATGTAGCTCAACAAATTGTGCACCAAGGCTTTAAATTATATACACGATAGTCGCCCTTCACAAAGACGAACATCTATGATAATGAATTACCAGTTTGTAAAATCGCGTTGGTCATGCAGTTGAAAAATTGAGACTACTTGTATATGAAGTCTGATCCCTGTTAACTTTAGTATGATCATTGAATAAGTAATAAAGTAAATAAGTAAGTAATAAATAACATGCCGGGTTTGCGGAATTAATTCATTCCTTAACATTTGCTCAAGTTAAAAAATTTTCTGGTTATATGAGAAATATAGGAAGGAAGTTAATACAGGTCTAGAAATGCAAGTCATGTTATCATATTTAGACATGTCTGCTTATATATTTAGATCGAAGGGGCCGTAGATGCAGTGTTAACTTTAATGAAAGCTAAAGATGACATCGGTCTTGTTGATCTGCCAAAGAAGATTGACTTGCAGTTCAATATAAAACGGATACCTAAGATCAAGCACAAGAACATTCCAGTGTGAGTATAAGTGTTATACAACAACAATTAGAAATCATTTGTCATATTTTTATTTTGTTATTATTATATGAAATGTATTTTTGTATTTCAAGGATGGATAGTCAAGTTAAGACATTATTTATTTATCGTTGGAAAGTATATAGAAATTAGAATAGATAGAAAAAAATATGTGAAATTATAAAATGATTACACATAATATATTATGGTACATTCAAGAATTGATATATTATGGTACATTCAAGATTAAATTTGTCTAATTTTAACTTTTTATATCCAATTCATTCTCTGACAGTTTGAAATTTCAAGCAGGACAAGTCCATTACAAAATTTTAGCAAGGTGCATGTAAGCCAAGTCATTAAATGTTATAATCAAAGATGTAATATATATGTTTTTCCAGGGAATTACCAACATCCATACATTATGATTTGAGAGAAGTGTGTATATTTGTAAAGGATCTTAACAAGAAAAACAGGGAGTATGATGCTACTGTACAGCATTACGAAGATCTCTTTAGAAAACACAAGATTGATTCAATCAATAAAGTATGTGACATTAATAGAATTGTACATTTACTTATACTTTAATTCAATAGTCAAATACTGCCATCCCTTTCATTGTCAATGAAAATTTATTTATTGATATTGGCCGTCTGTCAGTAAAGACCAGTCATGCAAAATTGTAATTGTGGTTTTTGTTACAAGTTATCTCTAAAAACAAGATATTTTTGTATGTAGAATAAAGAGAAATTAGAAACAACACATACCAGTAAAACTTGCATGGCAAATAGTAAAGAAATTGTTCTGACCAAATTCAAACTTATATAAAGGCTTTTGCTTTTACTCTTTTAATTGTTTATAAATTCATTGAATAATTTAACACAAGAAAAATCTCACAGTTTGAAGATTTATTAATGCCTAGACTTTTAATATCTGTGTCACCTATCAATAATTATAATAACTGGATATTAATTTTGTCTTTTAATATGAAAAAATCATATCCATATGTATAGCAACAGATTTTCTTTGACAGATTGTTCCAATTAAAGCACTGCGTACAGACTATAGTCTACCATCTAGCAAGGTACAGTTGGCCAAGGCCTATGATCTATACCTGGGAGACAGTAGTGTGATGGGCCTTCTACCTGGTATTCTAGGAAAAATATTCTACGCCAAGAAAAAGTAAGTGGAGACATTATTGTGGGAAAGGAAAGTGGTTAACTTTTCTTGTATAGTAACATTTAGTTTTTAGTTTGGCTATTCAAAGAATAGGGAGAGGTTCTCAGGAGGCGTCGGTGTCAACATACATGCAAGTTATCTATAAAAATATCGAAGGGAATAGATTGAAACTTCACACACATATTTAGAGCACAATGAGAAGTTGCTATCCAATGACCATATATCTGACATGGCTTTAATTCTGGCATGGATTTTGATGGAGTTATGGCCCTTTTAAACTTACAAAATTCTACATGATTATCAAGGCTTTTGTTTTACAATCAAGCACTAAGAAAAGTCAAGCGAGCTGTCCTACTGACAGCTCTTGTTGTCAAAGAAAATTGCAAATATAAATGTTCGTATAGTCAGTGTATGTGAATTAGGGGTTTTTTTTTAATGAAGAATTCAGTTAAGGTTGTCAGAATGACATAAATGATAATCATAATAATCAGACTGGTTTAGGAATACTACAGTTAAATCGTACCTCTTTGCTCTAAGGTTAAATGTAAATTAAGATAACCTCTTATTTGAGAAGAAGGTTGATTTTAGTCTTTGCTGTCTATTGTGGAAGTTGTATTTTTACTTCAAGTTCATTTTCAGGACAGTTCCTGTGAAAGTAGATCTAGATGCTAAAGATTTGAAGACAGTTGTGGATAAGGCTGTAAACAATACAAGATGTACTCTCCAAGGCACAGGATCTTCATGGTATGCCAAATTAAATTCTATCTACTGAGCCTGAACCAATTAAATTCTATCTACTGAGCCTGATGACAGACAATATTTTGTAATGCTGCTTGCTGTCTGAAGTTGTTTTAAATGATGAATGTTAAAAAGGAGGTAGATATGTGATAAAATAAGTATGTATGAGTAAACTCACTCAAGAATGCTGGTAGATATCTGCTGGCCAAGAAATTTATTGGCCAGTGCACTTAATCGCCAAGATACCTATTGGCTAAGATACCTATAGACCATGATATTTATTGGCTAGTATATCACTTAGGTTACCTGCAAAAACTAGTGATTTGCCCTAACAAAACAAATAGAATTTATTGTCCTAAATTAACTCTTTTTTGTGTCGCCTCTATGGAGTAGTGGCGACATATAGGGATCACTTCTCCGTCGTCTGTCCGGCCGTCTGTCTGTCCGTCCGTCACAAAACGTGTCCGGACTACTCCTCATAAACTACTGGTGCAATTTCATCCAAACTTTACAGGAATGATCAGTACCAAGTCTAGTTGTGCATATTGTCAGCATTTTCCGGTTCAATGATTTTTGTCAGAGTTATGGCCCTTTAATAATTTTTATTTTTAAAGTTTGTCCGGACTACTTCTCTTATACCACTAATGCAATTTCTATGAAACTTTACAGGATTGATCTGTAGCTCAAGTCCTTGCGCATATTGCACGGGTTTTCCGGTTGAATGATTTTTGGCTGAGTTATGGCCCTTTGATAAAAAGGTGTTTTTTTTCTGTGTGTTGCCAGATACACAAAAGCTTGTCCGGACTACTCCTCATAAACTACTGGTGCAATTTCATCCAAACTTTACAGGAATGATCAGTACCAAGTATAGTTGTGCATATTGTCAGCATTATCCGGTTCAATGATTTTTGTCAGAGTTATAGCCCCTTAATAATTTTTATTTGTAAAGTTTGTCCGGACTACTTATCTTATACCACTAATGCAATTTCTATGAAACTTTACAGGATTGATCTGTAGCTCAAGTCCTTGCGCATATTGCACGGGTTTTCCCGTTGAATGATTTTTGGCCGAGTTATGGCCCTTTGATAAAAAGGTGTTTTTTTTTCTGTGTGTTGCCAGATACACAAAAGCTTGTCCGGACTACTCCTCATAAACTACTGGTGCAATTTCATCCAAACTTTACAGGAATGATCAGTACAAAGTCTAGTTGTGCATATTGTCAGCATTATCCGGTTCAATGATTTTTGTCAGAGTTATAGCCCCTTAATAATTTTTATTTTTAAAGTTTGTCCGGACTACTTCTCTTATACCACTAATGCAATTTCAATGAAACTTTACAGGATTGATCTGTAGCTCAAGTCCTTGGGCATATTGCACGGGTTTTCCGGTTGAATGATTTTTGGCTGAGTTATGGCCCTTTGATAAAAAGGTGTTTTTTTCTGTGTGTTGCCAGACTACTCCTCATAAACTACTGGTGCAATTTTATCCAAACTTTACAGGAATGATCAGTACCCAGTCTAGTTGTGCACTGTCCGTCTGTCTGTCCGTCTGTCACAAAACTTGTCCCAACATGAAATTGGCCATCATGAGGCGACACATGTGATCACTGATCGCTCTTGTTATTGTCTTAAAGTAACGCAATATCTGTAAAGATAGAAGAAATCTAAATGTTTGCAACCATAGGTTTGCAAATTTCCTATGAAATAAAATGTTATGTGGCAATGTTTTAGTGTCTCATCTGAAATGATATATCAATAAAAGGACAAATCAGCCTGGTACTGAGTATCAATTTTATTGTAAGAGGTACCAAAGGGGCAGAGACTGAGAATAGTTAAGGTTCTTTGCTTCAAACCACTTGCTCCTCATCACTGGGACTTGAAATTCTTTTATGCAAGGAAGCTATTCAGCTAGCTTACAGAACTTAGATGGTTCTATTCATTTGCCCACTTATAATATGCCGGAAATATTGAGAGAAGGGAACCAGTGGTCTTTCTCCTCTACTTAAGCTTGTAAGTCCTCATAATACAGTCATGTATGTGTTGGTTTGACTTAAAACCAAGCAAAAAGAAAGAGGAAATGGTGTGGATTTCTGGATTTTCATAAACACAAAGAAATACATTCATTGTAAACAATTGACATATTAAGTCTGGTTAAAGTTTTGTCATGCACCATATTGCTGGCATTAGCCTTAGCTCTACTTATTTTAACTGACATGTAAACATTTATATCAACTTATTTGATCATATTGTTGTTTGTTTTAGTTTAGTAACAGTTGCCCATGATAAGATGAAGAAGGAACAGATAGTAGGAAATGTTGAAGCAGCGTGTAAACAGTTAATGGAGCAGGTACCTGGTGGCAAGAGTAACATACGTAACATGTACATCAAGAGTACGGACACAGCATCTGTACCAATATACTTAGATACTGGTAATTATATGATTCACATTCTGTTTCACTTTCAAATAATAAGGGTCTTCTGTTATAGTAGAACCTTTACTAAAGATCAACTCCCAACAAAGGAATCATGATGTAGAAAACTTTGAACTAAAGGCAGTCATCATGTTTTCTTATTTTAATCAGTCAATATCCCCCTTTTTAAGACGTCCCAAGTTAATGTTATTGCCTTTATTAAGATGTCCCCTGTCAACAGTATTGCCCATTTTAAGAGGTCCACTGTCAACTTACACAGTTACTGTAATGTTGTAAAATATGTTCTTTTAAAGGTTTTTAGATGAAAGGTCATTAAAGTCAATGTGAATAATTTAAGTTCATAATGCTTTAAAGTTTAAAAATAGATATTTGATATTTTCATTGTAAGTCATTTCTTAAAAAATGTTTGTTTGCTGGTGTGTGATCATGATTTTGACCGATGCTCGAATAAGGAGGCAATATTTTCACATAAAATGATTAATAAAACCAGGAAAGAAAAGATCCTGTCAGAGTTATTAAAAAAACAATCTTAAGTAGAAGGATTTATTAAATACGTCAGATGCCTTATCAACAAACCAACACTTATCTCAAAGTTTTGCATTACATATAAGCAAAAGCATCAACATTACAATCTGAGAGTTTAAAAATAACAATGTTTTGTTACAGAGTCGGCAAATAAGGTGAAACTTCCAGCAGTGAAAGAGAACAAAGTTGCCGAATTTGTAGACGAGATAACTACAGTAGAAGGTGGCAAGGTAATGGTTCGAGGGGATGGTCAGGTTATTGTCCTTAAAGATAAGAAAAATAAGCAAGGAGGTAAAGAAAAGCCTAAAAAAACACAAGGAGAACCAGAGGGTTCTGAAAATGTCGAGGGAAGTCAAGAAGGTCTTAAAGTGGCACAAGTTGCTGCAGAAATCATGGAAGACAAAAATGAAGAATTAGATGCAGCAGAAGGTAAAGATATTGATGAAAATGATGTTGAAGTTCATGACTCAGATAATTCAGAAGATGATGATGATGTCGAAAAAGATGACACTGTTCAGACAAAAAGGAGTAAGAAAGTAGTTGCAAAGTCTGGAAAAAGACAACAGAAAAGGAAGAGCTTGGAAGGCAATGATGAGGTTACTGTTGAAAAGAAGAAACAGAAATGGACTGAAGTTGCCACTAAAAGAGAATCTGACAAGAAGTTGAATAAGAGAAGTAGAAAAGCAAGAAAAACTTGAAAAACAATGACTGGATATTTTAATATGTTATAATTTTAGCAAGTTGACACCAATGCAGAAAAAGGGGGACGACTCTTTGAAGTTGAACACTATCAATTAACATACAAAAATATAATAAATCAAAGAGCCCTGTTAAAGAAATGTGACATGAGAGGAATGCAAAATAAATAACATATTTTAAAATGGTGAAATGAATTTTTAATTTATGTACTGTACTGTAAATTATTAAAATGAACTTCTAATTTACATACTGACTGTATTTTTGAATTGTAAAAAAAATAATATTCTAATTATGTACCGTATACCCTCTCATGGATTCTAATTCTTTTAAAAGACAGGCATCAGGTTCAGTCAACATTTACAAAACTTTGTAAACATTTTTTAAGACCCTATTGAAGCCACTACATATTCAGATATATTTATAATGTAAGCAAATGTTTATGTAAGGTGGGTTTAGAAAACTAATGGTACAAATTCATGTTCTGCATCTAATGCTCCATTACATGGTTAAATTAAGAAGATTTTATACATGTACCTCTGTTTTGCATATTCAATTAATAAATCAAGTTGTAAAGATAATTTTGCTAAATAAAAGCTTGGGCTATCATCACCACACATGTTATTGTGTTGTTGTTCAACTTGAATAAATTTTTCCCCAATTACGTAAGAGTGTTATTTCCAAACCTGAAATTTTTTACAGGGTTGTCATTAGAAGGCGGCTGTAGATCAAAACTACTCTAAAAATGCTTTTTGGGCTACCTCTAATCTAGAAAACACTTTCTTTTGTATGTGATTAGACCAAAGATTATTGCCTTAAAAACAGACTGTCTCAGAAAAATAGAGGATATTTGTTTGTTTTGCATGTAAGATTGAAATATAATTTCACTGAGTGAACACCAGATGCAATATTTTCACGAGTGGCGTAGCCAATAATGGCCCGGCCCATGAGTGAAAATATAATAGCTGGTGTTCACGAATGAAATATATTTCAATCTTATATGTAAAACAAATAAATTTTCTTTTTATTTCATGATTTTTAAGTGATTTTAAGTATTTTTTACTGATTTTGCCGCGTAACGTTGCGCGTTCTCCTTTTTGACGTCATCACATCATGACATCACATCATCAATTTTGAAATATAGTTCTGTTAAATTCCCCTAACTTTTTTACGTTTTTAACATGATGTATGGTGACATCGATTTTCTTTTCCTAAAGAAGCAAAATTTACGCATGACGGCATTTATTTCTGCCCGTTATTCCATTTAGTTATGATTTTCTTTTCATCCGCATTCAGATATAGTTCGGCTACAGTGAAAATTATATTTTATAAATTTCACTAGTGGTTTATCGGAATATTATCATCTGATATATTACAATAAAACACTGGAAAGCATGAAATAATACTTAATAATGACCCTGTGTGTTATTCACTAGTTGAATGTGTCAATGCTCAATTGAACGTGTTTTTGTCCATCTTGAATGTTTTTCTCAACAATCTAAATTTGTCATTGCCCAGACTTCAATAGCTCTTGCCTAACTTAAGTGTTTCTGCCTAACCAGAATGTAATTGCCTGCCCAGACTATATTTGCACTTGCCGAACTAGTGTTTCTGCCTAACCTGAATGTGACTGCCTTGCCTAAATTTGTTATCGCCCAACTTGAAAAAGTCACAGTAATAGCTACTGTAGACTAAGCACAGAAGTATGGCTGGTAGAACTTTTGTAAAGGTCCACAAGGCCATTCTACATGGCAAATATCTAAGCTCTGGGCATTGAAGTTTTACACAAGTAGACATAAACGTAAAAAGTAAGGATAACTAACTTGTTTTTGGTGTGTTTTGTTTGGTGTTACAGTGTGCCAACACAATTTCGGTCATGTAGCGTCGAAAAAGGAAAGATGATTTTGGCTCATTGGGTATTACAAACTTTAAGCATCACAGGGGTCAAAACCACCTCAACTGCTTCAGCTAAGAGATGCTTAGACTCCAGTAATTCAACCCATTTAGTCGCCTCTTATGATTATGCAGGCTAAACGGTGGCTGCAATTCTTATGTCTCAACCCATCAAGGAAAAACTTAAGCCACAAGGGGAGATTTGGAATACTGTAAGCTAGATATATAGGAAAAACATGAAACACAAATCTTTCACAAGCACAATATCTTTATTTGGTAAAATTTTAAATATACATTATATTAAGATGGATTTTTAGAATTCAATGATCAATAAATACAACACAAGCTTTTCTTTATGTTCTCTCTAAGTTAATGCACAGTTATAGATACCCGTAACAATAATGGGTGGTTTCTTGTTAGTAACGAGGGCTCTGAATATTTCAGGTACACAGGGTTTTCATTGAAAAATGATAGGCGATCCATATCATTGGTTGAAATGCTGTCAAAAACCATTGTATTTTCAGCCTGTAGGTTAAAATATCCCCTTGACCCTTGGCCAAATTGGCTGTTTTTATTTGCACAGCTGTTGCCTCAGATAAAAAAAAACAAACCCTGGGTACATCACTTACACATTATTAAATGTAAGCAAAACAAATATGTTTCTTAATTTTTGGTGTTCAAGTCACATTGACAGTGTTAAGCAGTCATGTATCGGAACTCTCAGGTGTTAACTTACTGGTGGAGATTCTAAGTGTTCCTCTATGTGGTATTTCCGGCACAGGCAGGCACTGGAGTAGAATCACCAATTTCTCATAAGTAATTTTTCTCTATTGCATGGCATTTTCCAGTTATTAGTCTAAATAGCCCAATTTTCCTCAGAAGTTGAAATAATTTGATCTGTTTGGGCTGTTGTGCAGATTTTTTAAATTGTGGTAAAAAGAGGTTATTTTTGATTTGCAATAGGGCCTAATATCAGCCCCTGGTGTTAGGGTGTAAATGCCCTGTCTTGTTAGATAAGTGGAAAGATAGGTTAGTTCTGTCGTCATGAATATTATTTTGTGATATGTTATGGCACAATTTTATTACAATATGAAAAACACCAAAAATATAGTACATGTACATTATAATACATGTATTAACATAAAGGAAACAACTTGCAGAACAAAGTTCTTAATATATGTAGACATATTCACTACTGCTTAACAAATACATGTATAATGACATATAAATTTACATGTTTATGATATGAAGCTGTGCTGAAAAAAGCAATGTGACATTTTAAATACAATAATTCACGACAATTTAGTGGCAAATGAAACAAAGTTCAGTTTTGAGCTGCAAATGAAATAAAGTTAGCTAAAATGCCAAACCAATACCAATAAGTCTTCCTAGATAAAAACACAACTTTTCTAACAATGTAAGATGTATCCTTAAAAGTGCAACATTTACAACATATAGCTACTTCTTGTGCTTGTACTTGTTGAAAATTCATTGGTTA
>NW_026863293.1:0-12052 GCF_026571515.1 Ruditapes philippinarum
TTCATATGGCCACTTTCCAGCTTTACTGTTGGAGGAAGACCTCAGGTGCCCTACTGTGCATTATTTCAGGCAGGAATGGGCACCTGAGTAGAACCATCAAACGTTCTGTAAGCCAGCTGGATAGCTTCCTCACATGAAGTATCCAAAGTCCCAGTTCAGATTCCAAGACTTGTTCCCAGTTTATTGATCTGAATCATTTTCAGATTGTTCCAATCCTCCTTTTTTCCAGAATAGTAATTTTTATTGCGCATAATGACCTCAAAATAAAGTGTTGCCATCCTTAAACTTTAAATTTGACAAATAACTGCACTAACTATTGATTTTTAATTTCATTCCAAGTATATTTCGTTATTATCATTTGCAGATTTTTTCATTTTAAGTCCTTCACTTGATCTATGTAAATATTTCAAATTTTATGTTTTTAGATTTTTTCAACACAGCACATGCACATTTTTTTATCTTATTGTACAATATCTGATATAGTTTTTAAAGATATCATTGATTAAAACGAAAGTTCTAAATTCTAAAAGTTTGACATAATACTAGATCAAGGTACATACATTTAACAACGCTTGTTTTCCCGTTATAACTTAGTCTTGTAAAGGTTGTTGAACTTTCCTTTCCATTTGGATCCACTTTACATAAAGCTATTGATAAAGACATACTGCCTAAAGGCTCATTACATACAACTTCCCCACTGAAAAAAAGAAGAAGACACAATAAACCGTCTTGAGTAGGGTAATTCTCTGTATCTCCATTCTTTAGGATGAGATATATACATTTATTAAATACTTTTTAATGAAATTTGGACAAAAACTGATGAAATAAAATGTATTTTTTCATTTTCTGTATTTTCACAGCCACAATTTATTTTTCACTGCAGTGAAACATATTTTTGGTATTTTGACTTGTGTCTTGCCATACTACTTCCTTCTAAATTCAGCCAATACACAAAATTTAAGGGAAACCTTTTCAAATTGCAATGTCAAAAAATAGAAAAATGTATATAATAAACAAATATTCAAGTTTTTTTCTATAAAAACGGGATTTTTTTACATAGAGCAGTATGAAAATGAATATTTCATGAGTGGCAGTATATCCTCTATATATCAGTGACACAATGACACTATAGATCACACCCTTTGAAACCAAGTGAAATATAAAATTTGGTTCATATTCTTTAGAGTGCAACCTCGTCAGAACAACCTCTGTAGATCAATAAACTCTTTACAACAACAGTTTCAATTAAACTGAAAGTAAAACTTCAACTCTTACTTTCATTTCTACCAAAAAGTATAACCTAACTCTTAAGTTTCAATTCTACCAAAAGTAAACCCTACTCTAAGTTTCAATTTGGCTCAGTGGTCTATAAAGTGGACAAAAGGTTTGCAAGGCGATATTTTTTGTAAATAAGAAAAATTCGTAAAAAAATGTTGAAGTGACACAATATTATCCTAAGCATATAAAACTTACTCAGGAAATTTTCCTACCACTCTACAGACATATTCTTTGTGTAGTTCTTTATCCTGTAACTGTTTCTCTAATTTCTTTGACACCGATGTGGTTTTAGGAAATATCAACACCCCTGAGGTAAGTCTGTCAAGCCTATACAGATCTGAAATATATCATAATAACTACTTTTATTCCGTTTGTTTTTTAAGTCCTTTAGGTAATGTTCTGTAAAATCAACACTGCTAAGGATATCAACACTGCCAAGGCAAAAAACACTGCCAAGGCAATCAACACCGCTAAGGCAATCAATACTGCCTAGGACATTCTGTGACATTTCATTTATAGTGGTCACAGCAGACCTGATCCATTACATTAAAGTGGGTACCTATGTAGAACCACCCACTGTTGTGTATTACAAACACTAATATTCTCCTAAAACCAAAAATATACAAAAAGCTCCTTTGTTAAATTCTGATCCATCTTATTTAAAGGCAGAAGATTAAGAGTCAGTGACTTAACAACTGGACCAGTATGATTCTCTAAATGAATGATGGACGGTTTTGAAATATTTATTCAATAAGTCATTCTAAATAAACTTCTATTAGCATGATCATTATGACTTTTACATCCTGTCATCATAAATATTAAATTTGGCTTTCGTTTATTTTGCCTATTACCATGACCTTTGACCTCAAAATCAATCTGGATACCCTATAGTAATGACCCAACTACAGTAGCAAAGACAAGCTTTAGTAGTGAAGGTGATGGTAACATGGTCAGTGCAGACCAGACTTTATACTGACAATAAAAGACTTCCCATTATCACTACAAGAGATAAATATAAAGAAGGTAAAAATGTTAAAGTAAGATAACTACTCCTGAGATTGTCATATCCATATTCATATTTGAGCAGCATAGTGATGGAGTTGTATCTGTATCTACCACACGGGTGAACCGGGATCGAGGCTGGTTTATTGACAACAACAAGTTCTTCTGTATCATCAATTATATCTATAGGTACGTCTAACACTGGCATCTCATGTCTGCAATGTTTCATGAATTATAGATGTACCTTTGTACAATAAATGTCCTTACAATAATGATTTTATAATACTGTTTTTTTTTAAAACAATGATTTTCATTGAACCAATGTGATATCAATATTATCTATACACCAATATACAATGGCTGCAGTACCATTTGAACCTCACCGCTATTGGTTTGAATCCCGCAGGGACTTTGGATTCTTTCATGTGAGAAAGCTATTTAGCTAGCTTACAGAAGGACTGTGGTTCTACTCAGATGCCTGTTCATGCCTAAAATAATGCAGAGAAAGGTAACTGAGGTCTTCATCCATCAGTAAAACTGAAACATCACCATATGACCTATACTGTGTCAGTGTGACGTAAAACCCAATCAAACAAACAAACAAACAAACAATGGTTGCAGTAAAATAATGTTCCTTTTTTCTATTTTTATCAAAGAAAGCATTTTGTGCAGCATGAAAAATTTGTTATGAATACTTTTGAAACATTATACTAACAGTGTCTAAATGATTGTTTGCTACAATGTAAACAAAACTAAATAGCCGAGAAGAAACAAGTTGTATTTATAATAAAGTATATAATTGAGCCGCGTCATGACAAAACCAACATAATGGTTTTGCGACCAGCATGGATCCAGACCAGCCTGCGCATCCGCGCAGTCTGATCAGGATCCATGCTGTTCGCTTATCAACTCTATTACAAGTGGAGAAACTGACAGCGAACAGCATGGATCCTGATCAGACTGCGCAGATGCGCAGGCTGGTCTGGATCCATGCTGGTCGCAAACCCATTATGTTGGTTTTGTCATGACACGGCTCATATTTTTTACCTGTGACATCTATGCTCCATCCTCATACCATTTTTTAGAACAAAGTCTACAGGAACTTTCTTCCCATTCACAGTTAAATTTCCATTATCAAACTCTTTTACCTTTAAATAAAGAGAACCTGATAGTGTTAAGTCATAGACAACTTTCATTACAAACAAAAACAAGACCCCTTAAACAAACTTTTAGGCTAATGAAATCCATATATTGTTTTTAAAATTCTTAAGAAATGTCAAACAAAGAATGAACTTTGTCATGCAACTGTCTAAAACTCACTGATCACAGGTCTACTAACCTTATAATCTTTAAATACACTTTTACGATTTTTTTTTGTATCATGACATATGATATGTCTGCATTTGTAACCATGTAAACACTATATGCCACCCTTTAGGGTCATAAAAAATATCACTGCATTTACTAATATGTATAATTTCTATACTGATATAGATAGATATACAACTTACAGGATCAACTCCGGACGTATAAAATTCTGATTTATAAACTTCCATTACAGTTTTTCCTATCCACCTCCCCTTGATGAAACTACCAAACGAGTAATAATATGGGTACACTTTTCTCAAACCTGTAAAACAAGACAATAAACAATCTTTGATGACTGACCTGATTTTCTACAAAAAAAAAATTAATTAAAAAAAAAATCCCCCTAAAAAAACTGGCACACACTTTCAAATGATTCATTGCATTTTATTTACTGAGGTGAACACAGCCCAGATGTTCTTGAATAAATGATTATGCATGGACTGACGTGACATACACACTTAAAAGTAATCTTTAGAAGACAGTACACTTATGCATCTTGCAAAATTGTTAAAAGGGTCACTTGAGGAATATTTCTGTAGAGTTATCAATAGTCTTAGATTTTATCAAACATCTTTAAAGATACAGTTTGAGTTACTGATGCTGTACTATGCACTGACCAACATCATGCTGTGATAATAAAGGTAAAATAAGCTTTCCTTCACTTGTGTAAACCCTTACCACCCTAAATATTTTTAATGAAATAGTCCATCTTTTAATCTGGACTAACCCAATCATAACTTTTTGGGGAAAACTTCACAATTTGTATAGACTGAATACCCAACAGTGCAGACCATGACAAGGCAGCATGGGTCACCATGTGCCAGCTTATCTTGGTCTGCACTGGATGCACAGATAGAGGCAGTTGCCACTAGCAGGTATAGGAGATTATTTATAGAATAATTTGAATGAAAGGCATGAGAAAATTACCCTTAACATCAATTTTACAATTTATAATGTCAAAGACGTTAACATCAAATAAAAATGTGAATTACCCTTGAAATGTTAAAGATAAAATATGAATAGGTAACCATAAGCAAATTTCAAAAGTTTTTTAAAATTATTTCAAGAGCTATAGAATTGAATTTCTTGAAGAATTCATTATGACAATTTAAAAAAGTAAGTGACATTAAGGGTTGTTTTCTGATGCCGTCATTCATTTTATTAGAGCAATTATGGAAAGATCATATACTATACATGTAACCATGAATGTTTTACTCATGAAAATTTAATTTATTTATTGGCAAACACAGAATATTATCATTCTACCATTTTCTATATAGTATGAGGTTTCACGTTCCAAGTCCGCAGAGGTTTTCCATACTTTATCATCTTTATGTTGCTTGCTGTATAAAACAAATGCTCGTTTCTGAAATATACAAATTTACTTATTAGCTTGTACATGTACATTGTATTTTCATATGAGTCTGCCTATCTCCATGATGGAAATGGACTGCATTAAGCTGGTAAGTACTTGTAAACAGTGTACAAAAATGCAATATTTTTAAGCCAAGCAATATATAGAACAATTACATATGGTAAGAATGTCAATGTTTATTTACACTTGTGGGAGATAATTGTACAATGTATACATGTGGTTTTCTGTACTTTTACAAACAATGAAAAGAAAAAATGATCGTGATCATAAAATATTTGCCGACTTGAAAAGTTTTAAATAGTAAAGCAAGTATAGAAATAATTGCTATTATATCAGAATAACCTTGAAAGATACACTTTAAAAGTGCTAGAGAAAAAGGAGTTTACACACAGAATGTTATATAAATTATATTAATTTTTTGTTCAATATTTGTTTCACTATTAACTCATTCTTCTTTAATGAACCTTTCTACTCTAAAAGTTTTGACAAATCTATCATTATAGATATTGTATCTCTTAAGTAAGTCATTGATATGAGTATAAATGGGTACAAACATTACAAGTATCATGTAAGGCTGAATAGTAATGACAAAGTAATTTTGATAAAATAAGTCTCTAATATCAAGTAGATATATTTGAAAAGAGATAAAAAAATAAAAATAAATAACATTCAAATATAAACCTTGTTTTTCTTGTAGGAAATTGACATTTTGTTATGGCTCATGCTTTTACCAATTTATGATTACTCTTGTTTTTGGAGTGCTGGTGGGGGAGGCAACTGTAAGATTTCAATGTCTTAGAAAACATGTCATTTTCATAACATAATGCACATAATTTGAAATTAAGGCTTCATGATAAGATTTTTTAACAAGCCGCTTTACCGGCCATAGGAGCAAGACTTTCTTGTTATACATACATGCCATAATTTTTACACTCTTTTCCGGGACACTTTTCATTTGGAGATGGGGCACTGATCAGCAAACGTATTTTTTTTAAATTTACATAGTGGCATTCAACCTTTATTACCAGTACAACTTGCAAATTTAATGACACCATAAACAAAAGACAGAATGTCAATAATTATTTATAGTTTTTCTATCTTTTTTAAGTATTAAGGCATCGTTAATTCAATCAGTCACAGAATAGAATTAAGCAATGTTAAGTAATGACAATTAGCCATGTCGTTTACCTGAAACATTCGCTGAATCTTATGGATTACATCACCTCATAATTTAGAGGTAATTTTAACGGTGTTTGACCACTAATAACTGCCTCCAGGCGGATTAAATTTATACTGGCCAGTTGTCAATTACAGTGTTATGACACCTTCACTAAGGGAGCCACAGGGGATAAACAATTAATCTTTTAATTGATCAAAATGATTGCCGATAATTGTTTGTTGGAAGAGGCACGTAGATATACCAATCAAAGGATTAGTGTCACCGTTGCATTATGGGGATAATCGTTCATTTTAGCGTTCTAGACTAGTTTATAAAAACTTGACAATAAAATTATATAAAAATGTAAAATTTCTTGCTTCAAAGTAGATTATTTTAGTTTTTTTTTACTGGGACATAAATCATCTCCAGGACACCTCCGGGACAGACACCTTATTTCCGGGACTGTCCCGGGCATCCGGGACGTTATGGCATGTATGTGTTATAACGAGCTCGACGAGCTGGCGAGCTTTACAGTAACGCTGGGACATACAATATCCCAGGGTAACGCGAGTGTCCTGCTAAGTGATGGTTTTGAAAACTTTCGTCCAAAGTACCGAATTGGAAACATCCCAACTTTTCGAATTACAAGATAACAATAAAAGCCGATGTACTATGATTGAAAACGGAAGCGTAGACTGGTGTCATGCGCACTTATATAGGAACCAAAATCGAAAGGGCGAACCAGAATAAACGGAAGCAGTGTATAAAATAGAATGACAATTTTAAAACGGAAAATGTAAAATAAAAATGAACGATTATTTTAAACTATCTTACGGTAAAAGAAAATCGATCTCGCTTCGAGGCTTTGCCTTTTTCATATTAAGTTATATCCGAATTAATTCATATCCGAAAACACTATTCAAAAAAATAGTTACCCTTCTCTGTGCTCGGAGGGATATTCCCTCCTCGTAGTCTTTCTTCCGTTGTTTTACATTTATACTCTCAGAAGACATTCTTGTGACGTGTAATGTTGGAATATTACGTAAATTTAAAGATGTTCTTTGTAAAATCATCACGTTCACATGGGCGCTGCCATATTGTTAACAATACAACCCAAAGAAATAAAATGACAAGAACGTAATTCTTGGCGAACACTTGTTTACAGTATTCTCCTTGAAATTTTGTTAATGAAGCATTAGATTTCGTTTATTTGTGTGTATATTTTTCTATGTTCGGTTGTTATATGTTCACAATTTTTATTTTAGTTATGTCACATGTTCTAATGAACCATGTCAGTATTGAATAAATCTTGAAAAATCTTGAAAATCAAATCTGTCTCAAAACGAAAAAAAAGTATGTCATGATCTACCCTGCTTTAAACCACACTACATTCGCCAACTTTGGAAACGTGTACGACTGTACATTCGAATACCTCCTCCCAAGAACTATTAAATAACTTTTTCTTTAAATTGCTTAGAGGCAATATCCAAAACGAAATAAGTAGGCCAGTCAATGAAAAGATTAACCTAGAACTAATTGCAAAAGAATTTTTAGCAACATCTCACGAAAGAACATAATCTGAAGTGTTTATCATAAAAAGTCCCGAAATTTTGCGAAAGCAATAAAAAAGATATAGGTTGTTAAATATAGCGTTTTTTTGTCATTTTGACACTTGGCTTTACTGCGCTACCATACCAGAAGAATTCTCGCGCACAAGTCCGTGACGTCACAGAATTAGTTATGGCGGCGCCCATATTGAAATTTTAACGGCTGCTACAATCCTCGATCTAAAAGTTCTGAACGTTTTCAGGTAAGATGCAGTGCTTTTACATAAAAACTAGATCGACTTTTATTAAACTGGATACGTTTTAATTGTTATTTTATCAATATTTAAACAAAAACATTTAAAACATAAAGGCATCGGCGAATTGAACCTGCTTGTGTCATTGTAAAAAAATCTAATATAAATTATTTAAAGGCTTCATTATTACATGCAAAATACACGTAGGGTTATATTCCTGACTATTTTCATTGTTTTCTTTTTGCCTTTTCTTAATTATTTGTACGAAAAAAAGAAATAAGTTGATGATGTATAACATCGGATGCTAACGATTTTTTTCCTACGGAAGCGCATATGGGACATAAATTAGACAATTGTTTAATTATAATTATTTTTTATTTCGATTTATCTTTCGTTTTAAGTAAAGTAAAAGCATGTTTTTGAACATAAAAATTATTTAACAGGATTTCTTTATTGATTTTAAGCCTTTATTGCCACTTCCACTCTGGATTCATGCTTGACTAACAACTATAAAAACGGCGAAATCATAGCTTTTTAATCTCGTAATAAATTATGAGATTACACTATAAACAAACACTTATGAAGTCTTTAAACTGTATTTGAGAAGGAAACTTACTGTTACGTTTTTCTCTCAATATTATATATCAATATTATTATGTTATAACTTAATTAAACTTTAATAAAACAGTAGTACTGTTGTCTTAGTATCTGATTATATAAAATAGTTCTGTTATCTTGTTATTTGGATGTTTAGTTAAAATATTCACTGAATTATTATTTCTCTTAAAGGTACTAACAGAGACGATACCCGGTCTTCAGATTGTTGATCTTCTACTCCAACAACATGTAGCTGAATAATACTTATAGATTGCTAATGAGGTATTATATTAAGATAATTAATTTAAACTTTGATAAAAAAAGTACTGTTGACTATATATCTTCTGAAATAAAACTGGAATATTATTTTATGGATGCTTAGTTATTATATTCACTGAATTATTATTTCTCTTAAAGGTACTAACAGAGACGTTATCCGGTCTTCAACAACAAACTGTAGATTGTTGATCTTCTTCTCCAACAGCATGTAGCTGAATAATACTAATAGATTGCTAATGAGGTATTATATTAAGATAATTAATTTAAACTTTGATAAAAAAGTACTGTTGTCTATATCTTTTGAAATAAAATGGAATGTTATTTTTTGGATGTTTAGTTAAAATATTCACTGAATTATTATTTCTCTTAAAGGTACTAACAGAGACGATACCCGGTCTTCAACAACAAACTGTAGAGTGTTGATCTTCTTCTCCAACAACATGTAGCTGAATAATACTAATAGATTGCTAATGAGGTATTATATTAAGAAGAAAATTTTGAAAAAAAAATCATCAGCAAATAATCAGAGCTCTACAGCATTTCAAATGCATTAATTCGTATATGTTTATCAATTAACCTAGAAATGTTTATCAATTCCATAAATATGACAAATTTAGAATTACTACCATTTATATGTAACACATTAAATGTTGTTCCTGTATCTAATTATTTCATAACTATTATTTTGAACTGTTTCCAGTTTAGTTTCAAGTCCGTTCTTCTAGAGACTGTTGAGGAAACTGAAAACATATTCTTTGTGTACCCTACAAACTGCCAGAAAAAGGTAAGAATTTGAAAAAGCATAAATTATAGCAATGAGATAATCCAATAAATACAATTTATTTATGTATGTATAAAAAAATAAATAAGTAAATAAATAAATTTGATGATAAATAAGTTTCTTTGAAATTTATATAATAGAATCACATTGCATCTTAACACATCAGTTAGTTTTTTTTGTAATCTATTGAACCTCCATAAAGATTTCCATAAAGATGAAATGATATTTTGTTCCAGATGGAGACACAGTTCCTGTGTAAACTTTGCCAAATTTGCCAAGAGCCCATTGATGACAGCAAATCTTCCGTCCGAGTTGGAGAAAAAGGATGCCAAGGGATTAGAGCCGCTTGTGAAAATCACTCAGTAAAAGTCATAATAAATCCAGGAGACTATGTTCATGTTTTGTGTCGCAAAAACTTTACTAGAACATTATCTGACAAACATTCAGATGATAAATATGTTGATAGAAATGATAAACATTTGCGTTCTGTTGCTCCAAACTTTGATTTTAAATCAAGATGTTTATTTTGTGGTACATTTGCTAAATGTGGTAAATTGAAATTAAGAAAAGATCTTTTGATGCATATCCTGTAAGAAGTTTAGAATTTCAAAGCACTATTATTAAAAAATGTATAGATAGGGATGATCAGTGGGCGCATGATATTAAACTTCGTCTCTCTCATGTTTTTGACTTACCTGCAGCTGATGCTGTATACCACCAGCAGTGTAATGTTAACTTTAGGACAGGAAAGAGTATTCCGAAGGCATACCAGACGGGAAATTGTGACAAAGCTGCATTAAGAAGTCCAGGTCGTCCAGAACAAAAAGAACAGAAAGATGCTTTTGAAAAGGTAATGTTATTTCTTGAAGGTGCAACAAATGAAACTCTCACAGTAAGTGACTTAGTGTCTGAAATGACTAATGTATGTGGAGAAAAGGCATACAGTACAAAACACATGAAGAAGAAAATCATTGAACACTTTGGTAATGAGGTGATAATAAGTAGTATTGATGGCAAGAATGACATTGTTTCCTTGAAGTCTAACGCATCTGCGATAATCCATTCATTTTATGAAGATTTACAAGGACAGAGTGATGAAGAAAAAAAAATAAGAATTTTAGAAACTGCTGGAAAATTGCTTAAAGCCGATATTAATTCAATGAAAACATCAAGAGATTACTACCCAAGTTTTAATGATGTTTCTTCAGCAGAGAATAACGTTTCTTTTTTACCAGAGAGTCTCCAATTGTTTATGAAAGCTATTTTTGGCCAGCAAAATAATGTAAAGGTTGCCGATATAGGTCAGAGCATTGTTCAGACATGTCGAGCTAGAAGTGTGATTGCCCCGCTACAGCTTGGTCTTGGAGTACAGCTGCATCATCATTTCGGCTCCAGATTTCTAATTGATCATCTCAACAGCCTTGGCTTTTGTTGTTCCTATTCTGAAGTCCAAAAGTACGAAGCTAATGCTGCTGCCGCTTTGTCTAACAAAATTCCTTGCCAGGAATCAGATGATCCATTTTTACAATTTGTAGCGGACAACGTCGACCATAACACTGATACAATAGATGGACGTGGAACGTTTCATGGTATGGGAATTATAGCTTCATCCACACCTGGATCTGAGGTTACTGTGTCTGTACCTAGGCAGGATGTTTCCCTTGATCACCTTATTGAAGCCAACAGAATTTCTGTGAGATATTTAGTGCCATCTGGTGAGATTTCTGAAGTTTCTTTGTTCTGTGACTTACCTGATATTAGGGTCGGTATACTTTGCAGACGACTTTGCAGACAAGTTAAACATAGAGGGATTTTGCAGACAAGTTAAATAAAGAAGGATTTTAGAACAGAACAGAACAGAACATAATTTTATTTAGGATTTGTACATAGTACATCATCACTGCAATATAAATACACACATTGTAAATATGTCACGTTTCTATTTTATATATTAACAAACAATAAAGGATTTAATATATAATATTGAATTCCATGTAAAGTTGGAGAATGAACAATTCTGGATTAAAAATTAAGAGGTTATTATCATCACTTGTAATATAATTTCCTAAGCAGAGTATAAACATATTTAATACAACAAATCAATTGAAATTTGAGTATAAATTTGTAACAAATATAGAATTTAAGTGTTAGTACTAACAAAAGTGTTCCTGATTTTAATCGATTCTCTCAGATATTTAGCTAGATTCATTAGTATAATTTTATTATTAGAAGAAATCAGCTCAATAAATTTACACATAGATGGTCTTTTGTAATAATATTGTTTCACATATTTTTTCCTTATGTCTACATAGCATGGGCATATCAAAACAAAATGGTATTCATCTTCCAAATCCATAGTATTACAAAATAAACAATATATCTTTCACTCCTTGGGATTCTATTTTGCCCATA
>NW_026863294.1:0-25234 GCF_026571515.1 Ruditapes philippinarum
TGCCAAAAGTTTTTTCCAAAAAAACCCTTTTTATTCCTAAAAATTTTGGGAAAAAGCTTTGGTTTTTTTTAAATTAAATTGTTTAAAAAAATTTTTTAAAAAAAAAAGAAAAAAAGGTTTTTTTTTATATTAAAAATCAAAAATTTTAATTAACATTTTTCAAAAAAAAAAAAATTAATTTTTAAGATTTTTTTAGGGAAAAATTTAAAAGGGGTTTTTTTAACAATTAATGATAATTTTTAAACAAATTTTTTTAATTAAAATTTTTTTTTTATTTTTAAAAAAGAAAGTTTAAAAACATAATAATAAAAAAACCAAAAAATGATGAAATGTCCACGTTCTATTTGTCTATTCCCCGCGCATGCGCTTGAACACTTCCTGGGTTTTTGGGGTTTTATTTTACAGATACCCGCGGGAAAAATTTTTTTTTAAACGGTAAAATTCTTTGGGGCATGCCCCAATTTTTAACCAGTTCCTGTTTTTAAACGGTTTTCGTGGCTATTTTTTCAAAAAGGTCCCCGCTGTAGAATTTTTATTTCAGTAAATTTTTTGGTTTATTTTTTGAAAAAAATTTTGGGTAAGGGAAATTTTTTTAAATTTTGGTTTTTTTGAAATCCCGTTTAAATTTTTTCAAAAATGTTTTAATTTTTTTTTGGGGGAAGGCTTCTTTTTTTAAAATTGATCCTATATGTTAAAAAGTAAACTTTTTATAAAACAAATTTTTAAAAAGTTTATATTTCGGATTATTTAATTTGGGATATCTGTTTAAAATTTTTCTTTTTGTTTCGTCGGGGTATTTAAAAGAGATTTTCTTTTTATTTTTTAAAAGAATTTTTGGGCAAAAGTTTTAAATTTTGGAAAAAGGGAAATAAAACTTTTCATTTATGTGAAAAGGTTTTTTTAGTATTTATTTTAATTTTGGGGCTGCAGTTGACAATTCTAAAAATGTTTAATGAGGATTTTAATTTTTTTTCCCTAGCGTCGCACAAATAACTGCTTTTTTACATTAATAAGTTATCATAAGTATTTCTCTGTTTTTTTGTTTTTTTTTTTTAAGTTTATATACCTTTTATAGAAAAACACATTATATTTGATAAACGCGACGGTTTTCGGCTTCTTTCGGTTGAATGACAGGAACAAAAAGCTTTTTTGGTTCTACCATTGTGTTGTTGTTGTTCGTTTGTTTGACGTTGGACGGCTATACATCGTAGAACCTTATGTCAAGTGGTTTTACATTCGAAGAATTGTTTTGTTTTCATGGTTATAATGTACATGGGTTTGAACATCCTAGAGGGCTGACTGTGATAGTGTTCTAGTCAGGCGGTGTTTTACTGTTACCGGCGAGGTCGCGCGCACCCTCTCTGTCTTGGCTTGGACGACAAGTGATCGTGTTTAGACCAATAATTTTTGCATTTTTTCGTCCGTAATCAACATCGGTTTTTTTAAAAAATAATTAATTTTTTCAATAAAAATAAAATTTTTTTTTTTCAATTATATGAAAAACAAGAACCCTTGGGGATAAAATCCCCCGGGTAAGAAAATTCCAAAGAAAGATTAAAACTTTGAAGGTTTTTAAAGTATTTTTAATTTTTTTAATGTAATAAAATTTTTAAAATTAATAAATTAAAAATTTTTGGCTTTTTTTAAAAATTTTAAACATTTTTTTTTAAAAACTAAAACCTTAAAATTAACGTTTGTTTAATTTTCAATAAAAAAAAAGACCCTTAATTTTCCAAATTTAACATTTAAAAAAAAAATTATAAAAGAGTGTTGATTTTGGGAAAAAAGTTTCACATATTTTTTTTTGAGCCCTTTTTCTGACCAAAACCAACTAAATTTCGCTTTGCGACCAAACATAATTCCCGAAACCCGCCTTGGGCGGCCAATAAACGCGTCTGGGGTCAGGATTCCCGTTTTTTTGCGCTTACAAACCGTATAATAAGTAGAGAAACTGATAGCGAACAGCATGGATCCTGATCAGACTGTGCGGATGCGCAGGCTGGTCTGGATCCATGCTGGTTCACAAAGCCATTATGTTGGTTTTTGTCGTGACGCGGGCTTTCATATACACACATGTTATTCATTAGATAAAGTAAATAATTTCAATTTTGAAGCTCATGATTAAGTGCTGTCTATTACTTAAAGATGCATTTTAATTAACCGATCTATTGATAAACATATTGCGAAACGAAGTGAAGCGAGAAAATAAAATCATTAAAACTGTATATAACCTATAACCGACTTACAGTTAGCCCCGCATATTCAAATTGAGTGCAATATGTAATTGGGGAGTCCATTAAATCAGCTCATTTAACGTATAAATTTAATAGCATCCAGTTGAGTTACATGTATGTATGGTAAATATTTTGGCATTTAAAACTAAATAGAGCGATTTCATTTCAGACAAAATTTTTTGGCGAACTGTAAAAATATCAAAGATACATGTATATTTCTAATAAACAACTTAAAAATTAATATAACTGAATACAACCACCAAAAAAATAAAAAAAAATATATAATTTTAAAGTAATGCAATTTCTGTTTTAATTTGTAGTAGTTATGTTAACTGTTTACCATACTTTTTTCTTATGTTATGTAAATATGTTATAAGGCCGCCACGGTAACTTGGCGATGAACATGTATTTGTTTTTGCCAATAAAATATTTGACTTGACTTGACTTTGACTTTATATTTGTTTCTTTTTAATGTATATATTTTTTATAATAACTATTTACGAGGCATATCATATGGTCATTTTACCGAAAATTAGTACAGCATATAACACGGATTATAACGTTCCATAACAATTCAACTAATCCTTGTAAAATCATTTTAACACTTAATAATAGCATTTACTTCATAGCTTTCATGCGTTTTCGCAGCATGTCCATTATCATAATTTGAATTAGTATTTGTTTTAGAGACTGTTATTTCGTCAAGTCAAGTCAAAGTCAAGTCAAATTTCCTTTATTACACACATTTCATGTTAACATGAATAAATGTGGTTAGTAATAAATACAATGTTAGTAGAGGCTCTTTAAACAAATGTACAATGTATAATTATATAATTTGAGTGGTAAAATAATTCGTAAAAAGAGTATTTAATACACTTGTTACTATATATAGTAACAAAATTGCCTATGATTTCAACTGATTATGAGTGTCACGTGACCTATTATGAGTTTGCGGCCCGGGGCCGAGAACTAGTTATCAGCCCGCAGAACATGTGCACGTGCACAAACTGAAACAATGACGTCATATTTTACGTCATCAAACAGTTAACTGTAAAAGTGAAAGTAGGTTGTCAGCACGAATCGCGTATTTAGTACAAACACATTTTTGTTACTATTGAAATTTGAAGAAATAATACGACAAATTCATTCCGAAAAAAATGAAAATAACACAAACAGTAAACGTCTCTGCACATAACAGTAGAAGAGTAGACAAGAATGTCAACGAAAGAACTTCAAAGTATTTGTTGTTGTTTTTTTGTTTTGTTTTTTAAAAATGCTACTGTTAGATCTAGCAAGTGTATTAAAGACATTAATACACTTGTTACTATATATAGTAACAAAATTGCCTATGAGTTCAACTGATTATGACTGTCACGTGACCTATTATGAGTTTGCGGCCGCCGGGGCCGAGAACTAGTTATCAGCCCGCAGAACAATTGCACGTTTCACAAACTGAAACACATGACGTCATATTTTACGTAATCAAACAGTTAACTGTAAAAGTGAAAGTACATGTAGGTTGTCAGCACGAAATCGCTTTATTTTTATTATGAGAGCTTAAGCGTATTTAGTACAAACACACATTTTTGTTACTACTGCAGTATTGAAATTTCAAGAAATAATACGACAAATTCATTCCGAAAAACAATGAAAATAAAAACTTGCTTCTAGATTCTACTTGCTTTGACACACAAACAGTAGACTCTAAAACATCTCTGTACAGAACAGTAGAAGAGTACTGTAGACAAGAATTTCAACGAAAGAACTTCACAGTATTTGTTGTTGTTTTTTTTTATAAAAAAAAAAATGCTACTATTAGATCTACCAAGTGAATTAAAGACATTAATACACGTCAGAGTAGGGCCGGAAGGTGATAATCGGCCCTGAATGAATAATGGCCCTCGGGCTAAAGCCCTCGGGTCCATTATTCATTTTGCGGGCCGATTATCACCTTCCGGCCCTCTCCTGCCGTGTATTAACCTCTTATTAATACACCTCAGAGTAGGGCCGGAAGGTGATAATCGGCCCTGAAAGAATAATGGCCCTCGGGCTGAAGCCCTCGGGGCCATTATTCATTTTGCGGGCCGATTATCACCTACCGGCCCTACTCTGCCGTGTATTAATCTCTTATTATTCATTTATTCATATCATTTGCTGAACTGCAGTACGTTCAATTAACAATGTATCAAAACCACAAATTGTTAAAGTTCTTAGTAAATATGTTACCACAAAAAACCGTGGAGAGTCACGTAATTTGGACACTCTCTAAGGGTATAATTTCGTTTCATATTACCTTTCTTTTTATTTATAGACAAACGATGAGAATAGTTACAAAAAAGAAAAAGGGAAAAGAAATAGTAATATAAACAACTGACAAGTGATGTACAATTATGGACGACATAATATTTTAAACCTTTACAATGACATTTCTAGACTCATACTTATAAGCTAAATGAAAAAAAGTGTCATACTATTTAGACAAATATTATAACAAACAAACACTTTACAATGGGTAATAAAAGATTTATCTGTGAAATATTCGTGTAATAGTCTTGGAATGTAAGTAATTCTTGGAATGAAAGTAATCACATATGAGGTGAATTCTAATTTTAATTATCTTAAAATTATTGTTTTAACAAATTTACATAATTTCAAATATTCGCTCTTGTTTTCTGTATTAATTAGTTGATCTAGTTTGAATGTATTTGCACGTCTGTAATAATAGGGTTTCAAAAATTTCTTTCTTTCATCATTAAGCAAAACACATTCAAATAAGTAATTGAAATTCGTCGCCTATTTTAATTGTTACAAGAAGTACATGTTCTTTTGATTGATTGGTATTCGGGGCCCAATTTCCGGTTTCTATTGGTAATCTTGGTTACGTGTACGAAATTTTATCATGTAACGAAGAAAAGGTTTAGGAGTTGATAAAAGGTATTTTTCGAATTTAAATTCTTTTTTTGAATATTCTGTAGAATGTACTTTTGCTGGAGTTTTGAATAACGGAATACCAATCATTTAGAAAAAACATCTTTTTTAGTTTCCTGTCTAATTGCTAATTTCAACCACTTCTCGTTTCCAAAATTTTGTGTATCCCATATATTACATAAACCGCAATTTATAAAAATTTGTCTTAAGTTTGCAATCCAAGGAAATTTTTTTCTCAAATTATTTTCACTTAAGTTTTTTGAAAGATTATATGTAATATTGTATAATAGAGACGACAATTTCTTTTGATGATTATTTACATCGTGCTTTTTTAATCTAGCCCAAAACATGATTATTCTTTCGTTTATATCAATAGATAGCGGCAGACAGCCTGTTTCTCCGTACACCATATAATTTGGGGTGGATTTTTTCATATTTAAAATATACTTTAAAAATTTTAATTGGACTCGTTCAATCACTTCTATATTACCATATCCCCATATTTCCGCCCCATAAAGAAGAATAGGTTTTATTGTTTTATTAAAAAGATCTATTTGGATATCAATTGGTAAACTAAGTCGATTTGAGTTTCTTATTAAACTATACATTGCTCTAGTAGCTTGTAATGCTATATATGCTTTTTAGTTTTAGTATATGATCCACTTTTTACAAAATAAAACTCCTAGATACTTGTACTCCGTTACTACCTCTAATCTTTCGTTGTTCAAGATAAAATTATAGTTTTTGTTGTCGTCCTTAAGAAAATACTACGATTTTAGATTTAGATGTATTTACAGTAAGTTTCCATGTTTTTTACAATAGTTTTCATACAAATGTAATGATTTTTTGAAAATCTTCAAACCGATTCAGATAAAATAACAGTGTCATCAGCGTAAAGTAATATAAATATCTTTAAAAAATCACGAATTTCTTCTGCGTTTTGGTCATTTTGTACCGTGATTCCCATAGTGTCATTACTATTTGCAAAATAATCGCTAAGGTCATTCAAAAACATTGAAAAAAGTAGAGGGGACAAGTTCTCTCCTTGACGTACGCCTATGTTACTAGGGAAAAAATTTGAAACTTCAAAGTTAACTCTGACACACGATTTAATTCGAAGGCATTGCCATTAATATCAGGCTCGTAAAGTTCAATATCGAATTATTAGTATTTTTGTCATCAGCTGGAGGTCTAGAAAAGAAATCGGCAATTAAATATAATTTTCCGGGCAAAAATTCAATTTTGCAGTTGAAGGCAGAAATATTTAAAGCCCAAAGCTGAATTCTTTTGTTTTGCATAGGTGCTTCTAGAAGATATTTTAAAGGTTTATGGTCTGTAAATATAGTAAACTCTGCATTGTGTAAATAAACATCTAATTTTTGTAACGCATAATGAATACTGAATGTTTCTTTGTCTATGGTACTGTACTTTCTTTGAGATCCACTTTATTTATGAGATAAGAAGTAATACAAGATTTGTCACACTTCCGACTTAAACATGCTTCGACCGCTAAATCTGAGGAGTCCGTGTAGAGAATATAAGGCTGAATGTGTATGAATATCACGTTCGAAATCGTTGTTCAGAGAGGAAGTTGTTTGAAGAGCCTCTGTGACCAAGTTAATGCTCTTAACTTCTGAAACTTTAGCAACTACTGAATCTCGTTTTAATCTTATAGTTTTATGTGTATTATTGACAATCATAATAGGAAATCTTCTATCAGCCGAAAGTTTCATAACAGAATTTGTTATCATAAGACCTGGTTCAGAAGCAATCATTCCAGTTTCTATCCTTTTTAATTCATATAATTTATCATTTTCCAAGCCTGGATTTTGTATTAACTTAGCAGTGCACACATTAACTGTTTGAGAATTAAGAATAACATCATGCTTATCTAATAATTGATGCGATATGAATATCTTCATCGAGGGGTACATATGTATTATTAACTCTCAAGCAGCCTAAATCAAAATATAATCTTTTGTGTTAACCAATCACGATCTAAAATAATATTTCTATTCATTTTAGAAACAACATAGAATTTTTAAGTTGTTTCTGTTTTCCCTATTTGAAAAGTGAGATTTATATAACGGTTTTAAATACAAACGTATGTGTTTGTAATCATAATGATATATAACTGCTAGCATATCTTGCTGAATAACTGGCGGAAACTGATTTTGACCCAGAGGGAACCCTGTAACCATCTATATGTAAATAATTTCCGTCAACTGAACATAAATTTATTTTCTGTTTTATAAGTTTAGGATCGTTAAATTTTCTATAAAGAGCAATATTTATCATAACAACACGTAAAACTGTCAACATAAATATACATTCTCTTAATAACTGATATACATGCACGTGATTTGAGTTGTATGTAGAACTGTTATCGATCATTCTTGACATTTCAACTTTGTACACCTTCATATACATGAATTGCAAAATTAAATAAGAGCCTAAATGTATATCTAAATGTCGACTTGTCATTTATAATAATATGATGTGCAAACAGTATTTATCTCAAATATACGACAAGACCTAACGACATTTATCATCTTGTATTTAAGTAATCTATGAATTGGATAATGAATTTTCAATTCTTCATTAAACATTTATAACAAAAACACGTGCTCTGCTCCAAAATAAATCTTGTAAATACTGACATAAAATACTTTGCCGTAGTATACGTTATATTGTAAACGCACATTTCTATAAAACGATACAGTATTCTCTAGATAACACATGTGTTTCTTGGACATATAAACATTATTCATGGCGTTTATTCGAATATTTGGTGATTGTATTACCGATTATACACTGTAGATTTTATACATTTCGTTACTCATGCATTCTATGTCTACCTAACATGTCCATAAAAACACAAATGTTTTAAACTATCTTACTGAAATGAAGAATAAAACATGGTTATAATGAACTAGAACATATAATGTAATTGGGGTTAAAACAATTACCAAAATCCACATAGTCTACAGTGTCAAGAAATACTCCCCGACTGGGCGAGGCATAATTAAATGTTTGTAAACTATTTAAAAAAAATCAATTCAACCCCTTTTTCCATCTTTAAAATGCAAGTTAACACTTATCCGTGTTTGTTGTAAAACATGTTCTATATATCGTCGATACAATGACTTCTAAATATAAGGAGGCATCACTCGATTGAAAATGCATTACGGTAAGTAATCGAATTACGCTGGTTATACCCTAATTTCCTCAACCGCAACTTTTCGGCCTTTTCTGATGATATTGATAATAGCCGAGGATATTCCACTCTGTAATTTCCTGCTTTAGAATATAGACTGGCTCATTGGCACATTGTGATATTCGTAAATAATAAAAAAGATAAAAAATAAAAAGAATGTTATATTTAAACATGGAATTATCACTTTTGTTAAACGTTTATTTAATTCCATGACGCTCGGGGACATGTTGATAATCAGAAAAGGTATTTTTATCCGAAAATCTGAAAAATGTGTAATTTTGTTAGAACAAAACAATTAAATAAAAACAAGACTAAAATTTTCCCCATTGCTGACTGAATGAATGCATATCTACTAGACGCCGCGCGCACGCGGCGTCTAATAACTATTGATGTTTGTCAAATGTAAAGGGAGGTATGTAGTAAAACTAAGACAAAAAGGCTGCTGATTATCTCCCTTATAGCTCAGATGGATCAGATGGATTGGAAGTCGTTTACAATTGTCTTTTTAATAATAATGGGTAATATTTTCGTGTATTCATAACCAAAGCGCCCTGACGAATAAATCATCAAGGTCTAAATATACAAATGCTTGACGCATCTAATTGACAGCATTGCATATCAACGCCAGAATAAAACGCATATTTTTTAGTGAAAAGGTATTTAAACATTATCCTTAAATAAAACCTAAGTACAATTAAATAGTATATCATCATCTTACCAAAGCACTAAATAACACACTGCACATGACTTATATATTGAGGGAGAAAAAAAACAGAGTAAATTTAGTGAATAAAATGAAAAGAAAGGAAACTAATATTGCACAATACCGGCTATGATATAATCATAATAACGACTGCCTGTCAAATATAAACGACATGGCTGTTGAATTAGTGATCAATGGATCTCAAGCCCTGTGGGTTTCAATCCTGAAACGGTCAGCAAGAAACTTTTCACGCTCTGCTCCAAAGAACGGATTAGAGACTTTGCCTATAGGCTTATAGCTTCTGTTGTGCGGCCGAAAAATGATAAAAATCTTTTACAAAAAAAATGAATAAATACGCATGATGATTTTCTTTTAAACACAAATGTTTATAAATATAATCATTTTCTTAAAGGTCATATTTTCAAAACTATGTGTGAAATTTCAAATATGTTAAGTTACAGGTACTATATGTTTTTACAATAGATGTCAAATTTATAATAATGTAACCTGAAGAATAAATGTGGCTTTTCCTCCTTGTCCAATCAATGGTGCTAAAAGTTTAATTATATTTAGGTGATAATGTCAATTTAGCCGTCTGTACTTAATACAATCGGAACACTTACGAAGCAATGGTGACAGAATCAATGAAAAACGACCAAATAGATGAACTTAAAAACAAAAATAAAAGCTTGAGAAATGAGATCGCTCAGCTGACAGACAAAACGAAATATTTATGTCGCAGAAGAGAAACTGAAAATGAAAACCAACAACACGATCGTTATAACACATGCGAAGCCGGGTTCCAACATAGGGGAGGCAATTGTCACCGCGGAAGACAGCAAGGACATAGAGGGCAATACAGCAGAAATAGACGTCATTAGGGGTGTATTGTTTACAATAAGACAGTGATTAGGATATATATTATAAGTGGATGGTACTTACGCTTTTCAGCAAAATCGGTGCTTTATGTTATCAATATATTTCTGTAACTGAATATCTTACGTAAACAGTATTTTAATTTAATGATATTTATTTTTGTTATATACATATTTTAATGCTCCATTTCACGGGAGTGAAATAGTCTTAAAGGAGGGAAAAGTGTTGTGCGGCCGAAAAATGATAAAATTCTTTTACAAAAAAAAAATGAATAAATATGCATGATGATTTTCTTTTAAACACAAATATTTATAAATATAATCATTTTCTTAAAGGTCATATTTTCAAAACTATGTGTGAAATTTCAAATATGTTAAGTTACAGGTACTATATGTTTTTACAATAGATGTCAAATTTATAATAATGTAACCTGAAGAATAAATGTGGCTTTTCCTCCTTGTCCAATCAATGGTGCTAAAAGTTTAATTATATTTAGGTGATAATGTCAATTTAGCCGTCTGTACTTAATAAGTTGTTAAACCTTATTACTGATAAAATGTCCAGGTGATGATTGTTGTTATAAATTATATGTTGCTATGTTACATTATTTTGTATTGAAACATGATTGGTTATTTTGTTATTTAAGAAACAAAGATGTTAAAATTTTATTGGTCAGTTTAAAACGAAACCATTTTTAGAAATATTGTAAAGATAGAGAAATCGAACAGTTAGATTTTGGATTTCCAATTAATAACATTGTGGCTCTCCACTAGAAATATTTGTTACTGCTTTTTAATATCTACATTGTATTTGTTAACGTCAGGATAACCTGTGTATATTTGATATATTATTAATGTTTGTACATGGTATTCCACTGAGAAAGAAACAATAAATGATTAAACGGAACATTGTGTTGTGATTAAAACCATCTTCAGTAGAACCTATAATTCAGCGCATAATACTTCCTACACAACGGATCTAAAATAAATTCTATAAACTTACTAAATAATCAAAGCGCTGCAAGCACTGAGGTATACATTGCTTGACAAAACGGTCTCTATTTGTGTTAAGAAGACCATGTGACTTTAATCTACTGACCTCAATAGAAGTCATCTTCTAGTTACAGTCAATTCCGAACACAAATCTAGGCTTATTTCTTCTCAAGTTATTAATAGGACAAGAAAGAGGTGTTGTTCCTACAGACTATCGCTTTGTTTTTCCAGACAGGACTACTAGTATTTGGTTTGCGAAACTGAAGAGCAATACAGAAATCAGTTTGCAAAGACCTGTTTATTATCTGCAGTATACAATACTGAAATAGTAAAATAGAGTCTTCAGTGTTTTTATCTATTACTTTTAAAACAAGACCAACATGCAGGTTTGTAGTCTATAAAAATGTGGAATTGAATCATTCAGCAAGACTTAATGTTAGGTGAACATTTTCGTTTACATGCAAAACACATTCACTGGAAAATATGCACGCCATAGTGCAATAATTGATTCAAATTAAAGTATTTGTACTTGACAAAATTTAGGCATCAAAGCCCTAAGCTCTAGCCTTGTACATTCTTAAATATTTACTCCAAGTACATAACGAAAGTTAATGACTCCCTCCCCCAACCCTCGCACAAGGCAAATTTTATCCCAGGGCTAAAATTAAAACAATCTTGGTAGAGGTCTACTACACAATGTTTCATGCCAAATATCTTACCTCTAGTCTTTGTCAATTCAGAGGAAAATATTGAAGTTTTTTTCTATACATGTATATACATTTAAGGAAAACCTAAGACACCCTGGTGCCTTGTAAACCTTGTACCTTAAGACAAGATTTTTTTAAAGTTTTTACTATATACATACCATATAAGGAAAACCTATGAAGACTCTTTGGCAGAGGCAATTTTGACCCCAGGGCTATAATTTGAACAATAGTGATAGAGGTCTACTACACAGGTAAAGGTTTCATGCCAAATATCAAACATCTAGCCTTTGTCAATCCAGAGAAGAATATTTTTTAATAGTTTTTTTCTATACATGTTTATACATTTAAGGAAAACCTATGACACCCTGGTGCTTTTTCACTTGGGGCAACATTTGAACAACTTTGGTAAAGGACGTACTGATGATATTATTTACCAAGTATCTAAGTTCTAAGCCTTAAGCCTTCTGATAAGAAGATTTTTAAAAAGTTTTTGCTATATACATATAAGGTAAACCTTAATATATGACCCCAGGGGTGAAGCTAATTTTGGGGATGTAACATGAATAATCTTGGTAGAGGTTCACTACCCATTTTTTCATGACAAATATCTAACCTCTAGCCTTTGTCAATTCAGAGGAGAAGATTTTAAGTTTTAACTACATACATATCAGGAAAATCTATGAGCTAATTTGACCCCAGGGGTATAATGTGAAAATCTTGTGAATGTCTAACAGACAATGTCTTATGCAAAATATCTAAGCTCTATGCCATATTTAAGTCTTTGAACAACTTTGGAAGCCCTTCACTCATGGAACAACCCTGCCAAGTTTGGTTGAAATTTGACAAGATGTTTTTCAAAAGATGTTTACTATATTATGTATAAAACACACACACACACACGCACGCATGCACACCCACACACACAAGAGGGGAATCGCTATATGCCAACGCAGCATCTACATGCATCAGACCGGCAGTCAAACACATTTTAAAATAAAATGACAAAATTTTACATTGTTGATGTGTCCACTCTTGAAAGCCTTTTGAAATTTAATAAAAGCTTTATAATATTTAGAATAAACTTTCATATTTTATTCCGAACTGTAATCAAACAATATAAGGTAAGGTACATGGTATGGTCAACCAAGTGGATCTCATTGGAGCTATGTGGGGAGGAGTGTGAGAATCCAAAGATTAGTAAATCATGTTTAAAGCATGTGGATTTACTGAGTACATCAGAAAGTATTTAAGCACCAAGTTGAAATTTATATGGCATCATGCACTTTATATATGTTGATATGCTATATATCAAAATTAAATACCCAGTATCTTTATTTTTATATGTTTACTATAAAGAATTAATAAATTTATTTTATATAATCTATGAATTCAGTTTATAGTATCTTTTTTGGATTGACTTTTATTACAGTCTGTGCTTTTTGTGATACAAATACTATTGTTTCCGGCACCTTTACTCACAGTAAGCAAATGAAGTAATTGAAGACCAGGACCTTTAGTGTACTTCCTTTCTGAGTGGGGGATCTGAACATCACTGCCTGTCCTGTTCACCCTGTCTTGATATCGGGTCTGTCTTGGTACAGACCACCCTGTCTCATGGTCTGCAAGTTCCTACATGTATGGCCAGTTGTGACTGTTTAATGTCACCGAGGAGAACTCCATATAGTTTTTTGACAATCCATAAATATTTTACAATCAAATAGGAAAAATGATTCATGTAGTATTTTATTAATCTAAATCTTTTCAAGCTATCATTAGCGTTCACAATAAAACTTACTGGTAAGGAGTTATTTAAGGGCTTCTCCCCATCATACAAAAAAGGCCAAATTAAAAAAGTAGTACTGTTACAAATGCCTTATCAAAAATAAAGTCACATATACATGTATAGACAATAATTAAATATTTAACAATATTGATTTAATACAAATAAATCATTAATATATGCAGTCCAGTCAGTAATGAGATGAAAACATTTATCAATATCAAAGAGTGAGAAAATAAAATGCAGCCTGACTAAAACTCAAACCAGAGACACTTAGAATACCATACCTCAGCACTACCAAAAAAAACCCAGAACCCTTGGAATACCATACAGCAACTCTACAGCTTAAACATTTTCAGTCTCATTGTTCTATACATTGACATAATCCCCAGCATATTGAAATTTGTCCTTTTTCATTAGAACTCTTAAGTAACAAAGTGAATTGACTTATGATTGTCAGTTATGTACCATCATAGACTTAAATTGTATATTGGACCCTAAAAGTAACAGGGTGAAAATGTCACAGGGTAAGTAAAAATGTGCAGTTCGACCGGAATCAAACCTGAATCAGAATATTATACATGTATGTGGGCTGTACTGACTCACTCAGCTGAGCTATCCTAAACTGGCAATGTCAATAATATATTATACATGAGCATAGAAGTCAAAGAAACATTCATTGATAATGACCCATTATTAAAAGTAAATCATATCAGAAACATCCCTTGAAAATGATATCATTTAATTTTTGACCCACAATTATTACCACTACCTCCTAATGGGCCTAATCAAACTGAGCCTGCAGAATTTTATAATTTTGCTGTCTTTCAGACATGGCAATTTCCTTTGGGTTTCATTTTTTTCTCCATTTGAAGAGATGTAACTCATGCTTACTAAATAGTTTGTTCTTATTTGTCTATCTTAGTCATTACAGACTATTCTAGCTGTATATAAACATAAGAAATTTTCTTTTATATTAACAAACAGAACATAATAAGATGAAAAATTTACCACTTGGAGAAATTCATCAAATGGATAGAGGTCCAGGAATGATGAATGTGGATAGAAATATTTTTTTTTGACTGGCTTTATGTACCTTGGCAAGGAATTTTATAATTATTCAGTTAAACCTGGTTTTTCAGTGATCTTCAGGACTCTAAATAAATTCATATATTTGTGGTATCAGGGGAAATTTAATTACTATTTGTGCTAAAACTGGTCATAAACACCAATCTAAATATTTAGAATGTACCTGTAGGTGTGGTCATTTTCACTCTTCACTGAGGTTATCCCAGGTCAACCCTTTTTATATGCCCGAAAGGGCATATTATGTTATACCCCCTGGCGTCTGTCCGTCCGTCCGTCCGTCTGTTAGCAATTTGGTTTCCGGAGCATAATTTAAGTTCCATTTGACCCACAATGTTCAAACTTCATAGGATGATAGTCCATATTGGGTAGAAGATCCCTATTGATTTTGGGTCAAAAGGTCAAAGGTCAAGGTCACTATTACCTTGATACTGAAAACAGTTTCCGTCCGTTAGCAATTTGTCCGTTAGCAATTTGGTTTCCGGAGCATAACTTAAGTTCCATTTGGCCCACAATGTTCAAACTTCATAGGATGATTGTCCATATTAGGTAGAAGACCCCTATTGATTTTGGGGTCAAAAGGTCAAAGGTCAAGGTCACTATTACCTTAAAATTGAAAACAGTTTCCGGAGCATAACTTAAGTTCCATTTGACCCACAATGTTCAAACTTCATAGGATGATTGTCCATATTGGGTAGAAGACCCCTATTGATTTTTGGGTCAAAAGGTCAAAGGTCAAGGTCACTTTTACCTTGATACTGAAAACAGTTTCTGTAGCATAAATTAAGTTCCATTTGACCCACAATGTTCAAACTTCATAGGATGATTGTCCATATTAGGTTGAAGATCCCTATTGATTTTGGGGTCACAAGGTCAAGGTCACTATTACCTTGATACTGAAAACAGTTTCCGTTCATTAGCAATTTGTCTGTTAGCAATTTGGTTTCCGGAGCATAACTTAAGTTCCATTTGGCCCACAATGTTCAAATTTCATAGGATGCTTGTCCATATTGGGTAGAAGACCCCTATTGCTTTTGGGGTCAAAAAGTCAAAGGTCAAGATCACTATTACCTTAAAACTAAAAACAGTTTCCGGACCATAACTTAAGTTACATTTGACCCACAATGTTCAAACTTCATAGGATGATTGTCCATATTGGGTGGAAGACCCCTATTGATTTTGGGGTCAAAAGGTCAAAGTCACTATTACCTTGATACTGAAAACAGTTTCCGTCCGTTAGCAATTTGTCCGTTAGCAATTTGGTTTCCGGAGCATAACTTAAGTTCCATTTGGCCCACAATGTTCAAACTTCATAGGATGATTGTACATATTGGGTAAAAGACCCCTATTGATTTTGGGGTCAAAATGTCAAAGGTCAAGGTCACTATTACCTTGATACTGAAAACAGTTTCCGAAGCATAACTTAAGTTCCATTTGACCCACAATATTCAAACTTCATAGGATGATTGTCTATATTGGGTAGAAGACCCCTATTGATTTTGGGGTCAAAAGGTCAAAGGTCAAGGTCACTTTTACCTTGATACTGAAAACAGTTTCCGGAGCATAACTTAAGTTCCATTTGGCCCACAATATTCAAACTTCATAGGATGATTGACCATATTGGGTAGAAGACCCCTATTGATTTTGGGGTCAAAAGGTCAAGGTCACTATCACCTTCAAATCGAAAACAGTTTCCGGAGCATAAGTAAAGTTCCATTTGGCCCACAATATTCAAACTCCTCAGGATGATTGTCCATATAAGTTAGAAGACCCCTATTGATTTTAGGGTCACAAGGTCAAAGGTTAAGGTCATTATTAATAACTTAAGTATTAATCAACCTACATCTGTAAAATTTTATGTGATGAACAGCTAATTCCCATGTCTTACAAATGCTTCATCCTTACTAAAAAAAAACACTTTCGGGCATATAATGCTCCGCCTAGCGGTGCTCTTGTTTTACTAATGGCTTTAATTTGACTGCCCGTGCAATCATAAGCTCATTTATGGCTAATAATTTTACCTATTTATATCAATAGTCTAAAGAGTTATGGAAAAAATGTTAAGGGTGGCTCAGCCTGACTGAGTGATTTGATTGTAAATAATATATTTCAAAATATATTTCTTAACTTGTGACAGACCTGAGGTTAAATTGGTGTACATTTCTAGTGGTGACAGGGCCCATGATGGAATTTTACACACACACGGCAGCAAACAGAAATCTTACCTACAACACCATTATACAGGTCCTTAAATAATGGGAAGAAAAGGTCTAGAAAAAATATCAGGTCTCAAAAATATCAAATACTGAATTCATATTTTATTAATTCTAATATGTGTCTATAGTTTGTAAAGGACAACTCCCTTCTTATTTTTTTAATGTAGGCACACGGGTCTGAACCATCAGGTTTCGGAAAGAGCCAACCCGCCAGGCAAAATACTAAAATGTTAGCTATGTGTCAGGCGAAAAAAGGAAAGTATGACAAAGTGGTTAATAATTTGTTGTATTTTTGTGTTTTTGCCTTGCGAAACAAATAAATACCAAGGCATAAATCTACCACCATATTATTTTCTTATCTGTCCAAATATATGTACATGCATAAATAAAACTGTTTACTATTTAGGGGAGATAATTATGCGTAACCAGCCGTATAGCTCAGTTGGAAGAATGGTATTCCGAGAGATAGCTAGGTGTTCGAGTCCCTTACATGCTGAGACATTTCAATATATATTTATATGTTAATAAGAATACAATCATGTAGAATTGGAAGTGACTGTCTGCATATATGCATTTACAGATAAGCATTTTTCTGCATATAAATTAAATGTATTCAATTGTTTTAAAACGTAGATATACTGATTTACAGTAAGTAATACAATCAAAGCCTTTTGTTAGTCAGTATACTTCACCGTGATCCTGTGTGAACTTACTGTTGACCTATATCACATTTTAGGTTTACAGAAAATTTTCTTTCTTTGACTTTTCTTTACATATTTTCTGTTGATTGTATTGATCTCTGCACCTGTATCAATTTGAAAATCAACTTGCAATCATCTTTGCTTTTATTTTGAATTTTTGACCTATTTCGACACATTGTAACCAAAATTCATCTTCACTTGATGATTCAATTTCAATTTTGTGTATTTTCTTACATCTGTTCTATGAAATGATGTCTGCCGCCACATCCCTCACATAATTTAATACCCCATGCCGGACACTTCTCTTTTCTAAAATCGTGATTGTATCCACAATATTAAAATTGTGATCGATTCTGATGTGGACGTTGTTGTTTCTTTACCACTGGTGGTTTATACTGACGCGGTTGACTAGGACGATTCAACTGTTGTGTTGGACGGGTGCCTGAATGAGAATAAGATGAATATGTCTTCTCAACTTTGGGGCTAAGAGCGAGGTTTGGTGCACCATTAACCGGTTAAAACTCCCCAGCAGTCATTATTATGCTGCTGACCGTTCCAAGGCGGCGCCCCTCTGTGTTTCTCAGATGTATGTCTATGTTGTTTCATACTGTTTTGGTGACACTTTTGCTTGTGTCCCTTGTTGTTTTCTCGTCTACGGTAAGTATCATCCCCATTACCTCTAGTTTTTATTTCTTTGATTACCCCCCCCCCCTTTCCCCCAGTCTCCTGTCCCCTTCCCCTTTGTTGGCCTCTTATTCTTTGAATTCCTAATCAGTGACAAATTATTTATCATTTAATGATTAACCTGTCCGTGCTCTGTCTTTACCCTGCCCTGTTTTTGTTTGGGGTCCGCCTGGGCTCCTTGCCACTGGTTCTTGTTGCTGGGTCAAATGGGGGTTGTGTTCATTGAACGCCGCCTTTCCTTGTTGATCTTGTTTATCATATTTTGTGGATTGGTTGATCATTTGTATTGCGAACTTCTTTCACATGCTTATTCGATGGGCCCTTATTCGATTAAGCTCGGCATATTTTGATTGCCTTTTCAAAGCCCAGATTTTCTTCTCTTAACAGCAGTTCTTGTTGTTTTTCGTTGCTGCTAAACACAATTTTATCTCTAACTAAGCATTCTTTCTTTCTGTGTATCAAAATTACAAGACTCAACATGCTTTCAAAACTCTGTAAGAAAACTGTCAAATGATGTATATTCATCTGGATTTGTTACCCAAAATCTGTGTGATTCTAGCACTTCATTTTTTCTTGAATTGCAATATGTAGCTTTCTATTTTGTCAAATACTTTGTCCACTTTCAGTTTATGTTCTGCATTTGCCCATGTAAATTGATCATAAATCTCTATAACTTTAGGTCCAGCACAGTGTAATAGGATATTTACTTACAGTATCTTTTCATCTTTCTCAGCATTTCCGCTGGCAGCTAGTCAAGTAAATTTCCATTTGGCGCTTCCATTTGATAAAGTTATGTGATATGTTACCATTTTCAACATCTAAATGTCCATTGGGTCTAAACGTATCTGCCATGATTGTCAGTTCGAATAATACCGATTACGAAGGCTAAGTTCGAATATTGAGTACGAATCCTTAGTTCGAATAATATTGAGTACGAATCTTCCCCTTCCCGAAAATGGCTTTCGATATTTCACTTAAGTGGCAGAAATACTTAACACTGCAGGTGTGCAACAAATAATTGCATATTCCTCCGATGCCACCGTGTTGATAGGGTTCTATTAAATGCAATTATATGACAATTACGTTTTCAGAACTCAATTCATACAGACGCTTACAATGTTACATACCACTAAATAAGACATATATCTGTATATGCTCGTTGTGTAAAACAGTTTGATATAGAAAAAATATGCAAGTGTAAATTTTAGAGATAAGAAGGTTTACTTGTTTGATTTAATATTTATTATGGATGTTGGACATATTTTTATACAGGGTCAGTCGGAATTCATTCATTCTTGCACGCGCATGCGTGGATACGAAGTTTGAAGCGTAGGTGTACACAAAGCTTTTATCAATGAAATAGTAAAATTCATATTTTTGGCTTACATGTTTAAAAATGTTTCTTTAAACTGATAGTGCATAGTTTTGAATTTTCAAAGCTTATTGACAACTATGCAAACAATATTTTTAATAAAAAGCGATCTAAATGTGACAATCCTGCAAAATGAGGATCTACTTTTATCGAGGTTTCATCCGAAAGTGGATGTTGTTCAGCAAAACAGTCGACCTATATCGGTTTCTGAAATGCAGCTATAACTCTGTATACATTGCAAGCAATGTATACAAAAACACAAAGGTTCTATTACTACATATGTAGCTAAACTATAGAAAAAAAAATCTCTACGTCTTCAACAAAACTCATCAAATAAGTTTATTCCCTTCTGTTAACCAAGCAACGTAGAAATGTTAATAAATACAATTAAGAAACAACAAAGAACACATGCTCTAACAAAGAAAAACTATTCCTTAAGAAATACTATCGGTACTTAATTCAAGGTATATTGTTTGATTTTATCAACCTGTCAAATTGTATACAGATTTCACGACCAATGTACACAGTCTATATTTATATATTCGATATATGTTTGGTAAGATTGTGAGATATACCCAGCAAGATGCGTTTGATTTTAATTTGTTTCTATGAAATAATTATACTGAGCGTTATATCGTACTGTAAGAGGGTTGTACTACTTGTTGTACGACCGAGACCGCGAATGTCCATGCTTTTTTTCTTATGTATATTTGAAACATTAAAGTGACATTATACTCGTCTTTTCAAGTCAAGTTGAGCTAAATTGACTTTTTATTTCAAAAGATTGACTATTAAAATGGTGTTTGACCGACAGTTTATTTTGGAAAATTAGGATAAAATTCAAAATCTGCCTAAAATATAAAAAGACTGCCCCACTCTTTTTATAAAGTAAACGTTTCAGGTAAGTTCTAATTGATATTTTTACAGAAATTCCGTTTCGATCCGGGGATTATTTATTGTTTATATGAAGAAAATAAATGAATTAAAAAGGAATCATGGCTATATAAAAACTTATTCTGACTTTCACCTGTTCACAATTCACTGTATACCCTCGAATGAGCATAATGTCACTTTAATGAAGCTATTTTTCACAGGTGTACAAATTACCTATATCATCATATACTAATACTCTAAATTTCAGCAGTATTCCGTAACATTGTAAATCGACTACTCAACGTGATTTACAATAACACTATCTTTTTACCTTTCCTCTTTACTATTCCTTTGTTATTTAAATGATTTTCTATGACGTATATAAGTTTGACCAATAGGGTCAATTAAACAATATATTTTGAAAAATAAAAAGATTGTATTGTATACGTTTGGTTTATATAACCTTAACTTAAATCATTTAAATTAATTACATGTGTATAATAAAAGGAATATATTTTGCCACAGGCAATTCTCTTCATATGTTGCATTTGTAAATTGCGTACATCTAATGTTAATAGACTTATATTATTTGAGTTCTAAGATCATTTCTTAGAATATATTTTTATTTGTGTAATATGATGTCGGCCATTTTGTACATGTATGTTTACATTATTTAATCTATTATTTAAATGCAATAAAATTAAACAATATATTTTGAAAAAAAATAAGATTGCATTGTGTACGTTTGGTTTATATAACCTTTACTTAAATCATTTAAATTGATTACATGTGTATAATAAAAGGAATATATTTTGCTACAGCCGGAAGTTGTTTTGATCCGTCATCCCCTGGCCCCAGATATATGAAACTCTACCGTTGAGACGGTCCAGTGCCCTAGACTTAAGAGGGACGTTGGCGCCTCGGCGACACTATGTCAAATTTAAAGTTGTTGTGTGTGTTGTTTTTTTTTTATATGATTTAACCTTGTTTTGGTAAAATAGTCTTTTTAAAACAATTAAGTTTAATAATAAATATATACAATTTAAGTTAATTTTAGTTAAAGTTCAAGGTGTTAAATTGAAAAAGGGCAATTACAAACAAAATTAGACAAGGCAAAGTTATGGTTGTTTTGCACTACATTTCAACTTAATGAGATCTATCTCCCTACAAAATTCATGTTGAAATCTCTTAAAGTTTTGGAGCTATGTCCCGGACAAAGTTCAAAGTATAAGAATGAACAAAGAGCAGTAACGTCAAAATTAGGCAAGATAGAGTTATAGTTCTTTGACACTGCACTTCTATCCAAAAATAGTTGTGAAATCCGACTTCAAATAACGAAGTTATGGGCCGGACGCGATTTTGCTGCAAGGTCATGCTGTGACCTTGACCTTCAAGGTAGTGACCAAAATGTTGATTGCGACACGTTCGTCGCAATATGGTTGATCATTTCTGTGAAATAGTTGAAAAATCGGATTTCAAAAAACGACGTTATGGACCGGACACAATTTACTGCAATAGCATGCTGTGACTTTGACCTTAAAGGTTGAGACCCAAATGTTGCGCGCGACACGTTGTCTCAATATGGGGATCATTTCTGTGAAATAGTTGTAAAATCCGACTTCAAATAAAGTTATGGACCGGACACGATTTTGCTGCAAGGTCATGCTGTGACCTTGACCATCAGGATAGCGACCCAAATGTTGCGCGCGACACGTCGTCTCAATATAGTGATTACTTCTGTGAAATAGTTGTTGTAAAATCCGACTTCAAATAACGAAGTTATCTTCGGATGTTTCAAAAATTCAAAATTGTTCATAGTTAATGGTTGAATTCTGCTTAAGCCGGTGCTAGGGGACGTGGACGGTAGTTTGCATTTAATAGTACCGTCCATGAACAGGCTCAATCAAACCGAGCCGGCAACATTTTCAATAATGCCATGTTCGGCTTTCTTTAGGGATTGTTATTTTCTTTTTTTATGGGCCGGGCACGAATTCGGGAATTACGTACGGACGGACTGACGGACGGTCGAAATGGATAAAGGGACCATTTCTTTTGTTATTTTTTAGTGTAAAATAGAGGTTCAATGGCCTCTTACTATTTTGTTACGGAGTGAACTCTATTGTTCTCTTTTGTTCTGTTTACAATAAGATCTCTATCCCTATTCGCTTGTGCTGACGGACGGACGGACAACCAGGCGACTATATGCTACCACAAAATCTTTTACTGGTACATGTCCAATACAAAATACAGACGTTAACGTTTTATTTGTTTACTGTAAGTGCAGAGTTTTTAAAGTGTTTTTCCCCATTTCATTTAGCTATCTCACAATGTGAATACGCAAAAAAGCGCGTATTGATATTTCTTTATTCATACAGGATCCACTTTCGTTTTGATATGTTTGTTTCCTTTTTGTTGTTTTCTGGCATCTCCGTGTCCCTAGCAACCACATTTTTGTCCAAAGAAAATATTAATAGAGCGATCTATGATCACATGTGTCGCATCATGATAGCCACTTGCATGTTGCAGCTATTGTGTAGAATGATACACAAAAAATGAACAGGACATTTTTTCATTCAAGGGACATAACACGGTCAAACAATTATTCGACCAGGTAACCCTATGTACACAAGTTCTTGAGCTACAAAACAAATAAGTTTATTTCAAAACAATTCTGTAAATTTTAATTGAAATTGCATTCGGGTTATTAAAGAAGTATTCCTGGCGGATTTAACTTAATACAGGACTGGAGCAGTACCTAAGAACGCTTGCAGAACTCATAATTACAAAATAGACAATTATCGTTTTTTTTTTTTTTTTTTTTTTCCCCGCCGATTCTTACATTATTTATTCATTATCATACATGAATCGGTGTGATAAGATGAAATATACCTTTTAAAAGTTCATTCCATTGGGTGAAAAGGCAACATTTTAGCATTTTAGTATTCAAGCGCCCTGTCAGGTATATACCGGAACACGGTATTTAGTGTGGTGGTCTTATCTTTTTTGACAAATTTTAGAAATAAAAATCTTTAAAAGGCCAACTCTGAAAAAAATCATTGAACAAAAAAGAAAAATGCCGACTATACGCACAACAATATTTGTTACTGATAATTCCTGTTTGGGTGACATTGAACCATTAGTTTTTGAATAGAAGTCTAGACAAGCTTCTTTGTAGATGGCAGCACACACAAAAACAACCTTTTGAATTGGAGGACCATAACTCGGCCATAAAACATTCAAGCGAAGAACCCATGTACTGTGCTTAAAGACTTCAGCTACAGATCAATACTATATGTTTCTATTGAAATTGCATTAGTGGTATAAAAGGGAGTAGTCCGAATGTCTCTCCCCTCTTTGTGTACAACACAACAAGTTTTTTTTTCTAGTATACTTATTCATACAAAATTTTGTATAAATGTTGTATTGTGATGTTTATCATGTCTTTGTGTTTATTCATTTCATAACATTGTCTGTTTTGTTTATGTGTATTTGCACTTGACGTTCTTCTATAAATGTTGTGTATTATGCATGCTGCTCTTTTCCTATGATAGAGGTAATAAAGATCTATTTATCTCTATCTATAATATTTCAATGTTAACTAGCAAATATGCGAGTTTGAACGCACATTTATACACCGTGTATCTCCAGTAACGCGGAATGTGGAAAATAACGCACGATTCGTTCAACAAAGAAAAAACAGAATTGTGCAATAAATAAAAAAGTTTACTAAATGTCACTTGCCTTAAAAAACCGAAATTATACTGTATAATATGCATTGTTGTACTTTTAAGAGTCTCGACAAAAAGGCAAAATCTCGCACAAAACGTCAAGCCATCATTTGCACGAATGATCTTGAAAAGTAAGGAATTTTGTTGAAGGATAAAGAGCATTGTCTTCGCAGCCGTATGCGGTTGTTCATTTTCTGTCGGTAAAATAAAAGATATATTGGCCAGTTTACTTACCGCGTTGGAAATCCTGTCAGGTAGCCGCCATCTCTTGCACAATTCTGCTTTACTTATTGCACGAATCGTGCGTTACTTTCATATTCCGGCGTTACTGGATATACACGGTGTTATAGTGTGAAGCGTTTATTTTTTTGATGTTGTTTTGAAGGGCGGTTTGTTGATTCGTTGAAGTTGGTTGAATTTAATTGCTGTGATCTTAAATTGTGTTATGTATGCAACATATTACATGTATATAGTTTGTATCTGACCAGTTGGTTTTTGCCAATATTATCATTGTTCTAGTTTTTTAGAAACATAAACTACATGTATGTACTAGAAGGTTCTTAACTATTGTAGAAAACTCATGCATTATATTTAGATAGAAACTTCTGGAATGATCTTTAATTGGTGAAGTTGCTAGATTATGATTACTGTAGTAAATGGAAAGACTATTCTAGAAACTTCTTAGTTAATATATATAGATTGACATTTTTCATTACCTTTACATCTTTTAAGTCATCAGTTACCTTTTTAAGTCATCAGTGATCTTTTAGAAATCAATATATTTGGAGTATTATTCAACTTGGAAATTAAGTGATTTATTGGAGCTTGGATTATTAATTATTCTTGTGGATTTTATTGTGGGAATTTATTTCCAAAGTGTTCTTGGATTTAACTTGGATTTAACTGTGCTAATTAAAAAAGGATCATTCCAGGATCAGACTAGACATTTGTAATTTTTATTTTGGACTTCAGGTATTTGTAAAGATAATTTGTTATTTTTATTTTTTTTTTTTAATAATTTTTCTGTAATAAATTTGTTATTGTTACAAGTTTGTTGCTGGCTTTTCTTTCTCGTTACGCCTGGGCTCGTAACAGAAATTGGGGGCTCGTCCGGGATTGAATATTTCTTTTGGCTTA
>NW_026863295.1:0-91929 GCF_026571515.1 Ruditapes philippinarum
GTTTGTTTTTGTTTGTTTGTTTTTGTTCTTATGATTGCTTGTTGTCATGAAACATTTGTATGCGTAAAATGTGATATCCTGATTTTGTTTGTTAATTTTCATGCGGCTATTACATAAATGAATATAATGTATTGTAGATGATATACTTTGTACAAGTCTTAATGAAATCTCTGTTACGTCCTGTTCATAATCAAGAAATACATCATCTCTTCCAATTCACTCAGGATAGAAGTCTAAATGATCAAAAATTAAAGTACCATCTTTTAAATAAATTTAAGGTTTCGCGTATTTAGAAAATTGTTTTCCAAATCGAAGTTAAGTATGCATTTTTATCATTAATCTTTAAAATCCAGTCGTTCCTGTTCGGTTTATAGTGATAAAACAAATACTTTTTTGTATTGTCGTATTTTACTATCCGTTTAAATTTCAACAAGGGGCGACTCTTCAATGTAGCGATTAATGATGAATTGAATTGAAGCACATGTGTGTATCAATCGTTTTAGCAAGTTGGAGTTATTCTGTGATATACCTGAAGAAAACTTGTAAGTCACACGTTAAAGACATTAAAATCGTCAGCGAAACGTCATGTCTACTGTAATTGAATGCTTGTTTACTAAGGAAATTGTTTGGAAAAGCTTGGTGTGAAGGCACCACCTTGGATCATTAAAAAAATCAGAATATTTTGTATAATCCCTATATAAATTATTTAAAATATTTTTCAATGTTTTAAGGGGTTTGATGAAATTTAATTTTTTTTTAAAATTAGACGTTAAAAAATAAAAATAAACAATTAGAAATTTTTTTCCCCCTTTTATCAACAAAAACATTATAAAAACCCCATTTCCCTTTTAACTTTTTTGTTATTAAAAAAATTGAAACAATTTGATGATTTGTGAAAATAATGGATCACGTGTAGAAAATGGTTTAGCTTACCGGGGTAAATACCGTAAAACTAAAAAATTTTAAGGAATTTTTAGAATTGAGGGTGTTTATTGTATAGGCCCTGCTGAATTGCAAATTTGGCCATTTTTGAATTTGGAACAATAAATTTACATTGGGGATTTCTTATTTATTTTAAAAAAGGGGCCCTTCGCATTTTAAGACCCTTTGTCAAACTGCCCCTATTACTGGTTCTAACAAACCCGTTTTTTTGTTCCAAGGGTCATGAGTTATTTATAGATCGTACGATGCTCGAGGATTATCCCCAGACATTAAACCAAACGATCATCTATCTCTCACCGATTATTCAGATATCAAAGTGGTATCAAAGTCTAACACGACCCGCATTTTCCCTATTGAACATAGAAGAACAGAAAGTGTGTGTTATTATGCAACAGATGCACAGTTGACGTTCTATATTTAGACATGTGACGTAATCATTATACACTTGACGTAACCACTAAAAATCCGACGCGCTGAAAATAAGTACGGAAAACAAATCAGGCGCAATTTTGCTTAACTATCAAGTAAACGCCAACATTTATTTGTTGATGTCGTGTTAGAATCGAAAATAATATATCCAAATCAGTGATTTTATCGCTTGATAACATCACTGTTTGTCGTTCGGATGCGCATCATTATATCACTCGGGCTACGCCCTCGTGAATATATTTCCTCGCATCCGAACTCCGAACAGTGATGTTATTGAGCGATAAAAATCACTGTTTGGGATTATATTATTTCTTAAATAAACCAAACAAGTTACCAAAAATTTTCATTATAAACATTTTCGTCTGTAAATGGAGGAAATATAAATATGAATTCATTCATGCACTGTTTTTTTTTTTTTTTTTTTTTTTTTTGAAAAGGTTATGCATTCACGCAAATTTAACAAAGCTTTAATAAACATTGTTGCCCCTAGCAGAAAATGTTTTCTTTAAGAACTGTGAATGATAATATAACATAAACAATTTGGCAAGGTGGAACCTGGTTCATTTACTTACTAGTCAAACACATTTATTATTCCATTCTCAAAACAATGTTCCTTGGCGTAAATCATTACAATACCTTTTATGTGTTTTCTGAATCATATAAGACAGGACTAATTTCAAGAAAATATGAATGCCAGAGGCATTTTATAGTATAACATCTTGAGTGTTTTAACCTGATATGGGTATGCTGAAGACGATGAGGGTAGACACCAAGAAAATGAAATTGACCTTGACCTTCAAAAGGTCAATTCAAAATGGCCGCTTAGAAATACTTAAAAAGGTCACTAAAACTAGGATACAATATGATGCAAATAATCATTCTTGTTTCAATATTCGCTAAGTCATTAAGTTAATTAATTACAAAGTTCTAGCAATATATAAGGTAAACACGTAAAAATCCCCCCTCCAAAAAAAGGTCATATATATTTTTATTTTGCAAAGCATGATTATTATTATCATGTAAGATAAAACCACATTTCGTTATTAAACTTATATCATATTTAAGATTCTACTGAATGATTTGGATACTGAACCTTTAAAAAAAATTAACTGTGTTATGCAATAAAGCTCTCAAATTGTTTAATATTTCTCATCACACTCATGAATTTGATGCCCATTCTTTATATATGCACATGCCTTTTAGTCTCCTGATTTTTGTTTACTGCTCAAGAATGTGACAAAGGCTATGTCAGTCTTAAAAATAAAAACGATTAAAGGCCAGATTGATAAAAATTCAATTATTAGCGTTTCCAAAAACGCTAAAAATCGCAATTTAGTCGGGTTTTCAAAAAAAAAAATCGTGAAGAATGAGTCCTCATTCCTAAATGTTTGTTCTCTTAAGAGAAATATTCCATATATTGTTTACCCAGTAGAAGCCCACACACTTGATACAAGGTTTGCATATGAAGAAAGTATTTTAAATCTGTATAAAGCTAACCCGACAAAAACATGGCTAATGGCGTGCAACACAGTAGGGGTCCTTTTTTGACGCTTTTGTCTTTCAGTTTGTTATCATGTGGCATTGAATTATGCATTTTGAATGGTTTATGGCAGGCGTTGTTCAGGGAGAAATTGTTAAATCTTGTTAATTTTATATGTCACCATCCAGGAACAGTAACAATAACAAAACATCTAGGTAAGGTAATGTTAACCAGTGACTTGTAAGAAAATTAATGTTGACTTGGTTTGAGATTCATTAGGGGACATTCTTTTTGATTTTAGGGTTTTCATGGATTCCACTGCAAAACAGTAAGGCTTTGAGCGTATCATGCCATGATCTCATTTGACTTTGAACCTAGGTTGGTCAAGGCTATCGGTAATTTAAGCTTTGGAAATTCAATTGCAACTGTAACACATTTTCAAATCCCACTAGAATCAGCTGAAATGCAATTTAGAACCTGGTGAATATTTAGTTTAAGCTTTTGGCAAACAGGATGTTTGCTTATATATTAATTAAAAAACAGAATTTATTTTCATCGAGTATATGAAAGAAGAAAATAGTCCGTCAAGACACCAGTGAAAATACTGAAAACATGTTTCACTGCAGATATTTTTTTTACAGTGAATAATGATATATCCTGTTTATAAAAGTGCATTATTTTATTGATTAATGATATATTAGAGTGTTTATTACAATGCTTTATGTTATTATTGAATGTGTGAATATTAGTTAAAATGATTCTTTAAGTAAACAGGTAGAATATTATATTCATTTTTGTTGAACTGGATATTTCTTTTCTGGTGATTTCGAAACGCTTTTTACGTTTCAACCTTCCTTAGTTACATTATTCTTTTTAGTATAAAGGTAAAATCTATGGAGAATATTTTAAAATGATATTGATAGTGTCATTTGTCTGCTAACTTACAACGCCGTATATAAAAATGGTTCATAGAAATACTCATAGCAGATAAGACAATCTTTTGCTGGTATAGTAATTTATATCTTAATCATAATGAATGTGTTGAATCACGCAATTTATTACATCTGTTTCCGGCATTTAATTTAAAAAAAAATGAACAAACATTAGAATCTGTAAAGTTGATTTCTCTAAAACATGAAGGTGAATTATACCATTCATTTCGGTAGAAATGATTTGATTGTTTCTTTATTCCAAACAATGTTCAGCGAATCAAACATGCATTTATACTTCCGTTTCTCGGTCATAATTACAATTCTAAATGTCAGTGGAGTATATTTAAACAATAATATCTGTCTTAGCGGTGTTATCGGCTATTTAACACCGGTTTTGGAGTTTTGGTGCGTATGAATTTACCACGAAGGCCATAGGCCTGGATGGTTTATTTTTTCCACCAAAACGACAAAACCGGTGTAAAATAGCCCATAAACACCGCTAAGACCGATATAATTTCGATTCTAACACAAAAACAATAAGGAAGATCACTTATGTTATTTTCTCAAGAGGAAAAAACTGCCGGTGCCAATTTTTGTATAACGCTGTTCAATTTTCGCACCCTACTGTTGCTAAGATATAGAAATTATAAAACAAAAGAAATGTAAGTTAATATTCAGAGCTTGATGTTGTATTTTACGGCATGAACAAAAAAGAACAGAACAGAAATTGTGTTACTACTTGTATAAAGTACATAATCTACCTTACATTATATTCACATATATATGAAACAGATAAATACGGAATCCCTAAAGAAAGCCCAACACGGGAAAATTGAAAATGTTGCAGGCTCGGTTTGATTGAGCTTGTTCATGGACGGTACTGGAAAGTGCAAGTTACCGTCCACGCCCCCTTGCACCGGCTTAAGCAGAATTCAACATTTAAACATGAAATAGTAAAATTTTGAATTTAGAAACATCCACAGATGTATTCATACGGCGGTTATCATAGAACCTTCAATGTGACACTTCCGTGCCATTCCATGAAAAGCGGCGTATGGTCCCCAAGTAATAAAAAGCGTGAGCCCAAAACGAGAAAACAATGGGCGGAACTAAATAAAATGGGATTTTGAAAAGGGGTCAGAGGTTGTGAAGCCTGCGTATCACAGATAAGACGTCAAAAGACAAATTTAAAAAGCAGGCAACATATCCTAAGTGTGATTCAACATTATTCAAGTAGGAATATTGGAACCACCCAACTAGAAAATGCGGAAAAGTTGAAACTAACAATACCACAAGCACAACAATAATGTCGTGCCGAACGATCTTCAAGGATCGAAAATATAACATCATTGATTAAATGTACGGGGAGACTTTTTACAGCCGCCACACGGCACAAATAACACGGATGTGACTTACAAACAAAACCTGGATATCACATTTAACGTAAACAATACATGTAGTTTCATGGTAATAAACAAACATACACACAACCATATAGCTATAACCAAGGGAATTTACTGTATACATTTATAAATAAAATAGATTAATTATGAATATTTTTGAATCTGAAATAAAACGTTTAGAGACTGTACATTGATTTTAATTTCAGACATTATCAGTTAATGTACATACCTAATGGAAAGGGCTTCTTTAACAAATTGTGGTAAACGTATAAGCTCATTTTGAATTTTGAGTGTAACAGTTATCAAAATTATCAAAATATCACATTGTCATTAGTAAAAGCATATGTTCGTTGCTTAATATATGCTAAATATTTCAGAAGTAACAGTTTCATTAATGCATCAGATATGTTAGAAAGAACTTTGTTATTAACTTGGTTAAATTAATATTTTGTCTTTTATCAGTTCGCGTTTACATACATGTGTAATACTAAAAACAATCGTTTTAATCCTTAAAGTTTAAGTACCCCCAACCCTAAAATTCTGAACAATATTCATGCTAATCTAAGAATTGTTAGTAAATAACAAACCTTTTCTGATATTGTAACTATGTAACTATTTTAGACTCTTTCAATTCATTCGTCAGTTATAAACGAAAACAAGATTGATACACGGAAAATGTTTTACAAAACATATAGAAATGTATTTGTCTCCATTGATTAAAGTTGAGATAAATTCATAAACTTGCTGCAGATCTGCGTAGAAATTACAAAAAAGCCACAATGTTACAACGAAATTTGATGTTACAAATTTGCTTTATACAAAATGTTCATTACAGTACTGTTAGTCATAGTCGTATGTTTCTGCAATAGAATACACCTTGTCGTAAGGCACAACTAAATGCCTCATGCTTTGAGTTCTTATAGGTGAAGGAAGAGTACAATGACCTGTTTTGTCAAGCGAAACCTGAAACAGAATGAATACGACTTAACTTTGACACATTTTAGGTCTCCAAACTATTACACAATGATAAAATAGTGTCTCAAAAGTGCAAAATTTAAAAAAATCGTCAATACCGGTATCTGAAGAAAATGTGTTTTACCGTATGCACTTTATTTATTTATTTATTGAAGGTTGAAAATAAAACATGACATTTAACCACACACATCATCTTGTTTTCGGTCAAAAAAAACAACCTTGTATTTCTTACTCGATTTATTCACATTATATACATGTTCATGTATATACTTGCCTGAACGCTGGAGTTCGTTGGAAAAGAGAAGAAAATACGTGTTTTCTTCCCAGATACATCATATGTTTGATGGCAAACTTGTTTAAGTTCTTTTCCAAATAATTTGAATCCTCCATTATCTGCTGGAAAGATGTTCCTTTCAGAATAAAATGAAAATACAGGATAAATTAGAAGGCTGTGCGAAATAATTACACCTTGTTTAACCGTTTAAACAATTATATAGGAAAATGTTAATTATTCTTTCTTCACGTGTATTAAGTTGGTTGTCTTAATTCGGCTGCGAAGAAGAGTGTTATAAGATTTTGAATAAGACCCGTGATTTCCTGCTGAATGACACGATTTAATTTGCGTCAATTAAACAAATAGTACCTACAAACCCTCGCATGCATCAGCTTAATACTTCATGACCTATTTTAAAGTTTTAGCTTTGCTGCAAAAGGTTTTGTATTTACAATTACTTCAAATTTAGAAAAGGTTTTCTTATCTCTGTATACAAATAATGGACTTTGGAACTGTCTTTGTGTAATATGCCAATACTTAATATCTTAGAACCAGGCTAAAATTTAATTATGCGTTAACACGTTGTCTCCACAGAAAAGGAGAATGCCTTTTATGTCTTATATACTATGTTCCGATTTTGATTATTTATTGTCGGTCATTTCCTTAACATACCATACATATCCAATGCATTAGGATTAACTATTACGAGCTTGTCAGCAATGTCTATATAAATAAGGTACAATGTGACGATTCCAGTCTTGTAACAGTATTAAACAAGTACTTCTAGTTACAGTATAAAACAAGTACTTCTAGTACGGATGCCATATATTTTTCATGTCGTAATGCTTGCCGTTTAATTTCAACAACTGCACAGATCTATACAGACATTCGTCTTGGTAGAATTTTTATCGGCTCCTCTAAATGTATGCGACGCATAACTGACCGTTTCTTCGAAGTCATTTTACGAGTGTGTCAAGCATCGCTTGTTTTTTATGTTTATAAGCTATTATAACAATGTAGTTTGTAATGTCGCTTTTATATAATCTATATATTCGACTGCTATTAATTTATGAAGTTATTTTCGTTTGCACACAAATAAGTGTTTCTGCTACATCATAATTTACTTATTAAAATGTTTGACAAATTATACAGCCGTATATGAACGACTGTTTGCAATTTAACCCTCTTTCAGCGACTCGGTTTATATTATGTAAACAACAGTTAATGTAGGGCCATATAACCTGTCATATTTTTATAACTGATAATATAACCTAGATCACATGGCTGAATCTTTAAAACCTATAATATGAACGTATGGAACTGGGTTTTCATGATATTTGAAAAAAACAATAAGTAAGTACATGTAGATAGATATGCAATGATACTTACAGACCAAAGTAAGAATTAGTTGATGTCCCGATAGTCCCGAGGTCTCGAAAAATAAATGGTACATCCGATAACATGACAGAACTCCTAAAAATTTAGAAAATAAATAACAATTTTAGAAGTCCCAAACCAAAAACAAAGATGCTTTCTTTTTTATTGTGTAACGCATCATTCATGTCTCTTGTTCTAACATGCCAATGCGATTATTATTGCGACATAACAACTTTTGTATGCACAGAATTAAACAGTTTATTCCTTATACATTTATCAATTTGCTCATTTCCGAATCCAGTAGGCAACTTTAAAACTTTTGATCATTAAATTAATTTGCTATCTTTAATGGAAACCAAAAAAATTATTATTTGTAATTTATCATTTTATCTATGGGTAAATAGGAACAGATGCAGATGCCGAATTGATTTTTTCCCTACCACCACCCCAATGACTGCAGAAGCCCCTTTTAACAAGACCGTTTTAACAAGTTACAATATGTACGCAGTTTTATGTCAGTAAGATGTCAATTTAAGAATTGCGATTTTTTGGCCAATCATGTTTAAGTAGCTTATAAATGTCCATATGATAACATAATTAAATGGATTTTTCTTGCTTAAATGATAGTTTCAACCTAAGTTATTATTGATTCTTGCCTTGCATGTTCATAATATGATAACATCTATCTTTAACCGTTTAATATTAAAATAAAATTTACTTCAATGAAAAGTTATATCATATCAAATATATATTATTAATTAAAATGACAAATGAACAGAGCTTGAAAAGAAAGTGAATCAAGATAACATAAAACAAACAAACAATCCTTACTCCTGCAAATTAAGATCTGTAACAACTTCCAGCGTTCTTTTCCCGTACTCCAAGTCCGAAAATGTCAATGTTAAAGGCGTACTCATTTTTACCTAATATATACAATTGAAACATATTCAATTTGGCTATATTTCATAATAATCACGGACTTTATACGGATTGAAAGTAGTTCTATAACGTGGTTGTAGATGTTAACAACAACAGACGGTGGAATCTTTGATAATTTATAACGAATTTATATTTTTGACATTCAAAGGAAAATAAAGTCAATTTTGGTAAAATTATGATTGAACATATCTTTGACAATCATAATCTATTTTAAAATGTTTACTGGTGTGTTAATTTTAATCAAGACCGAAAAAATGAACAGAATGACGTTATGTACCATAATAATAAGTGTATATTACTGTTACATCTGCAAAACTTAATTTATGTGGGCTTTTACAACTCTCGGCATTGAATAACTATTTGTTAACATGTTTAGTTTCTCAGCGTTGTTTAGACCGAAGCATCGTACCGTTCTGTGTATTCTTTCAATTGTGTTTGAGGTTCTTACTCGGAGTTAGACGGAAATGGCCGTAAATATGCAGTTGTCCTAAATATAGACTTTTATCACATTATATGCAAGGATTTGCCTGCTTTATTTGATTAACATTTTTTATAAAGAATAATGCTTTGTGCAAGATTCATTTGACCTTGTATGGATGCATATTTATATTCGTCTATGCTACAAATTTGCTTAACATTCTGATGCCTGCCCAATTAAGAATATGTCATAAAATAAGTATACTATTAATACCAACCGGTGTGGAAAATACTCTCTTTGATGAAACCTTTCTAACATAGGCATAACCCTCGTCATCTGCATTGCTATTGCTCCCATTACCCTTCAGCCCTTCGCAGTGCCCTGTTAACTCATGCACTCTTCCACTGTAATAGTCATCCTGTCATAGAAAAAGGTCTTTTAAATTTTGTAGAGAAGGCTGACATGACGTCAATTTTTAACTTGTTTACGATAGCAAATTAAAATAAATAAATAAAGAAAGAAATAAACAATAACATTTATAAATCATAAATGTACTATGTATTTGTACAATTTAATATTTGAATTTTTCGTGACTAAAATGATTTCAGAACATACTATAAATATCAAGTGTATGGAAAGCACATTCAAACATTCCTAAGGTAATCTACAAAATAATCACTTACCGTAGAAAGAATCTTCTGAGCACATGATCTTATCTTAGGATGTTTTTTCACGATCTTAAAAATCCCAGTCCTTACAAGGGGTCTTAATCAGAACAGCTGGTTGGGCAAAACTACAAGTATAGCAAAAATCCAAAAGCGTTCAGATTTCATGGTATCTATTTGAAAATGTAAGACGTACAGTACACTAACTGTTATCACCACAACAATCAATGTTTTATATTCGTCGAAATGTCACGTGTCAAGAAAAATGGGTGGGCGTTAAAGTTAGGAACTTTGAATAATTGCTGAGGTAGATACTTGCCTTTTGTCGTTGTTGTTTTTATAACTATAATTGCTTGAAGGCTCAATATGACAAACTAGGTCTGTCTTTCCGTAGAGACCTGGCATGTGTTTTATGATATTTAAGTTATGGTTTTAGAGCATGTTACATGATAATCGCCTGAAGAAAGAAGTGCTGAATAAAAAGAATTGTCATAATAGTGATAAAATCTAAGCAAAGTTATATTTTGACTTACATTGAAAATATTTAATCATTGCATCTTTACTAATCAGAAACAAAATATGGTTTTAGAGCAGGTTACATGATAATCGCCTAAATAAAGAAGTGCTGAATATAAAACAAGTAGCAAAATCTAAACAAAGTTATTGACTTACATAAAAAATATTTAACCATTGCTACTTTACTAATCAGAAACAAAATATGGTTCAGGTAAAAAATTTTTAAACTATAGTAGGACGTTTTTGGCCAATAAAAATGAAAGCATATCTATGGCAAAATAGGCATTTTATTCATTAACGCACTTTAGAGACCCTCTATTTTTTCTACTTGCTTGTAAGTTCGAATTATATACTCAATACTGTGTTGCTTTCATTGTGTTTGCATTTAAAATAGAGTAAAACAGAATCCCTAAAATTGAAAATCTTGCAGGCTCGGTTTGATCGAGTCTGTTCATTGATGGTACTGGAAAGTGCAATGTATCTTCCTTGGCCCAATGCACCGGCTTCATTTATTATAAAGGTTGTAATGAAAAGCCCACGTGACACCTGATGTTTATAAATAACATTACAAAAGGTAAAAATTACATCCTGATGTATTTGGTAGCTTGACTAAATGATTTCAATTGTATCTTACTTAAAATAGTAAAAATCAATGTATAGTATTATCATTAGAACCAAAATATAAGTGTTTGTAAATCTTAGTTACAAAGGATGAAACATACGCGAAAACAGCACTTAATCTTACAAAAAAGTATTACAATAAAAATATTTTATATTTTATATTTTTATTTTATATATGTCGTTTATAGTAAAAGATAAAGATATGTTTGCAAAAAAATGCAGAAATTATCAAAAGAATAGGAACATAATTATTAAATCTTTCAATTTTAAACATGGGGATAGATTTTTCACCTTCACAATATTAACATTGTGGTTAGAGAAGGGAAATCATATCGAACATGTTGATATAGTTTAAAACTGACCTCTAATGGGTTACCTCTATTACCTGTGTAATTTGTAATAGAATAGACCAGAGCAGTTTTGGCGCAAAGTAATCTTCTTTTCCTATCTTTCACTGATAATGATATTACCATGTCTCGTTATTACAATCATTTGTATAAAAATGTTTAGTCCTATCTGTCACAGATGGTGATAATATTATGTCTCGTTATAACAATTATTTGTAATTAAAAGTCATGACCTTTCTGGCACAAATGATGTAATTAATATGTCCCATTATTACAATTATTTTTAATTAAAAGTCGTGTCCTTACTGGCACAGATGATGATACTGTCATGTCTCGTTATTACAATCATTTGTATATAAAATAATTGTCCTATCTGTCACAGATGATGTTATTATTATGTATCGTTATAACAATTATTTGTAATTAAAAGTCATGTCCTTTTTGTGACAGATGATGTTATTGTTATCTTGGGGTAATTTTAAGACAGGTTTTAGATTTATAGCTTAGTTAAGGCCTGAAAACGAAATAAGTTTTTATCTTAGAATTCTCTTTCTCGGACTTTTCACACAACCTATAAGAAATTATGTTGAAAACCTTCTTGAAAATTATTTTTCACGTACCAAAAAATAAACTGAGTATTGTTATTTCCAGATTGGTTAAAATTATTCAAAAGTCAGTTTTCTTATCTTTTTATAAAAGTGGAAAATGCTCCCAGTCTTACTAAATTTCAGAGATGCTGCCACTTGGACTCAGAAGATTTGCTGTCTACATATTTAAACAAAATACATCGCATTAACTTTTAATATTATGTTTTTTAAATACACCTTAACAAAAGCGTAAATATTCAATTGAAATATACTTTTCACTAGACACAAGTCAATCCTTTGTTCTTCTATGTTTTGAGATTTTTTACAAATGTTCTTCAATAGCTCAAATAATAAATAGTTAGGTCATGTAGATATACAGCTTATTAGAAATATGTTGATGGCGCAGATGTGTCTTTTTAAGGGAAATTAATTTGTATTTAATTTAAAGTACTACATTGATAACATTAGGGGCCTGGATTTCTTCATTAATTGCTGAATACAATATTTGATTTTTTAAACCAAAAGCCTAAGTTTATGAACATGTAGAAGTCAATATATATATTGGTAATTTTGAGTAGTTTGTTAAAGGACAGCATGTAAATTAATTTTGTCATGAAAACATTCGACGTTTGCTGCCATTCCAAAATATTTTCTGTATGTTTAAATAATTTAATTTGAATGTTTTGTAAAAGTGTGTTTAAAGTGCATAGTACTAAAATTGTATTATATATAAAATATGTAGACAATAAATTTCCTGAGTCCGATTGGGAGCATCTCTGAAATCTAGTAAGACTGGGAGCATTTTCGATTTTTTATAAAAAAATAAATAAGAAAACTTTTGAATAGATATAATTGAAATCAGTCCAGACAAATGTATAATCTTCAATCAGTTAATGCCCTAGTACCTGTATAATAATTTGCAAGAATGTTTTTTAACCTAATTTCTTATAGCTTGTAGAAAAAGTCCGACTGGTGGCATTTTTAGAGAAAAAACTTATCCCGTTTACAGCATAAAATAGGCAATAAATTTAAAATCTGTTTTTACAAATACCTCAAGGACTGTAGCCATTCTTAGGTGCGCTACATTATATCTTAATATTCTTATTATTTCTTATAATAAAATTGTATTTTACCGTTAAGTCGACGGATTATCTACATAAAAATGGTCTGAGTGGGAGCATTCAGAAGTGTGCCAGAGGGACGTTGTATCCTACCTGTTAATATCTACAAATTTGGATTCTTTAAAGGTTTATATTAAAATAACCTCATCAAATAAATTTAAACAACACTGTCTGATCACTAGATGCGTTAATGTTCACCCAAGGTACAACTACACGCGCATTTCTGAAACACTGTTTTGTTTTTTGCCAGGTTTGTAGCCGATGAAAGCGTTAAATTTTGGCCTATTTTTAAAGTATTTATCTCATAGACATTAATTACGTCGATATCGTTTCTGATGTTAACAAAAAGAATGGCGGAAGCATCAACAAATCAATATGCTCGCAATTTTTCTGTTGGCGAGGAACACACACAACTTAACAAATAGATGAGACACTTTTGCACATCAGACCGGCGGACCAAGATCATTCTTTCCCGCGTACACTTTAAAAAGGCGGACGACCTGTGCCTGGGGATAGCTTTCACCCGGTTTCACCGATAACTGCTAATTTTCTGTCGGCATAGTATGACTTTGTCATCGTTTTGTGTATTAGAGGAAACGATCATTCATGATCATTTATACTTACATGGCCATCTAACGTTAATTTTTGAACTGACTTGTAACCTCTGGCTCTTCGTGTATTTATTAGAAATTCGTCTGAAATGGAGACAACCAATGAGGCAAGCAGAGTTAAATATTAATTAAAAGAAAAGTCATTTAAGCTTGTACTTACGCATGTATAAAAAAATTTTGTTTTTTTATCGATCATACTTTTTTCAACCAATATTCTCCCCCGTGGCTACGGTACTCGTTAGAATACTGTTTTTGAAGTTTTTGACATTTACTCTCGATTAATAGGAAAAAACGTATGTCTTATGTTACAACAATATTTGCTTCAGTGTATCAAATGTGATGTCTTTTTTAATTTAACAGAGAATGGGTGGGGGTATTTTTCCCTTAGTGCTCAGGAATATAGAATTTGCACATAAATTCGCACTGTAATAAAAATAAAACATTGTTAAGTTAAAGTTTGCCCGTTTACAACAATAACGTAATTTTATTGCTAACAAAGCATGCTAAGAAGGAAAAAAATACTTACAGAGGAATAATAATTTGTCTGGATCAAATCATTAAAATGCAGTTATCTTTAATATTCTGATTGCAGATTTATGGCAAATTGAATTATGACTGGGATGTATCCACCATGCTGATAGATGTCTTAAATGATTTTTCATATGCTTACATTGTATGTCTTTTGATATTTGTCATAAGTGTAGATTCTAAAATGTAAGAAGTAAGTGTCTGGATAGAATTAGGCCATGTTTATAATGTTTTACAAGATCGAGTACCATTTCAGAGCAGGTAAAATCAATGCAATCTAAGTGGTTGTAGCTACACATGTGCGCGGATTTGTTACGTGCGGATTCAAACATACGAGGAAATGTATCCATCGCAAAAGCGCTATCTTAAATGCGAAATAATTTATAGGAATAAGTCTTTGATGACAGGAATTTTGCATAAAATGTATGCATGATTTAGGGAATTATTAGTTACGAATTTGATGCAAACAATTTGTTTATTATAAAATTCAGAAATTTTACTATCCGTTATTTCGTTGTTGATTTTCTTTCTTGTTTTTGTTAAATAATATAACAATATACGCTCAAACTGCTTTCTCACCTCTTTCTAAATAAACATAAAATCGATTTTCGTTATTGACAGCCACGTCATCAATAAGCAGACGACATATAAATAACTTAACGAAAGTGGCGTCTGTGGCCGAGCTGGATTCTTTCATGAGTGGAAGCTATCAAAATCTTACTAATATTATCATTATATAATTTTTTATATTCTTATTTTATATTCATGTATGTCGTTTTCAGTAAAATATACAAATATGTTTGCAAAACTATTTTCAGATATTATCAAAAGAATAGGTACATAATTTGTAAATCTTTCAATTTTAAACATAAGTCTTCACAATATTAACACACAGTAGCTATCAGAAAAGTCATATTAAACATGTTGAAATGGTTTAAAACGGACATCTATAGCTAATGGGTGATATACCTGTGTATTAAAATAGAACAGAGCAGTTCCATTACCATGTCTCGTTATAACAATAACTATTATTTTTTGTAAGTAAAAGTCTTGTCCTACTTATGTCAGAGGATGTTTTTATTATGTCACATTATTACAATTATTTGTCACTAAATATCTTGTCCTATTTATCACAGATGATGATACTATAATGCCTAGTTATTACAAACATTTGTGTATCAATGTCTTGCTCCATCTCTGTTTGTTTATGTTAATTGTTATTTTTGTTATATTTGCTTTTTTTTACAAACTTACAAGATACTTGAAGAATTTCTCACTTTTCTGTAAAGGATAAGTGCAAATGACTTGAAAATTCAGCTGAATATGTCCAAAATAATGAACTAATGTTTAGCTTAAAATCTTATGATATCATTAGTGCATTTCTTTTAGGTACATTGTATATACAACGTTTGACTTGTTGTTTTTACTTTTTCGAAGAAGAAAACAGATATAAACAATTTGTTTTTTCTTATGACGGTATTTATTAAAGGACACTTGAAATGGAAAAGCACATGTGTTTTAAAACCAATTGCTATCCTTAAGTCATTTTCTTTTATCTTTTAACGGATTTTAAATAGTTTGAAATACAAATTTAGAAAGTCATATGAATCATTTAGTACCTCATCCGGTAAATCTTTTTCAACAGAGGAAATATCCTAAAAATCATTTCCTGCTCAAGTGTGTCAGTCATTAACGAATTTTCTGACACCGTTATTATACATGTTTACTTCACCGACGTCACATGGTTTATATTTAAATAAGAACAACAGTCAAGCTAACTGGAAAGACACAATATGACCTTGAAAATATCCATCTGATTAAAACCAGAAATATTTGCTTTCTATTTGAACATTGTTTTATGTAATCGACATTGTTTTTGCATTCAGTTTGTATTATTGTTTTTCTCTACTGTTTTCTACTTGAAAACTTATTTTCATTTGACAATTTATTACAACAAAGACAATTACCCCATTAAGTTTTACTCATGTATAATTCTTTCTTCACAGCTGTATCGTTTTACCAAGCCTGACATTTCAGATTGATTGACAATAATTTACTTGTTTTAAGGAATGCAACATTCACATCAGCTTTAATTAATTTTTGAGCAGGACAGTGTATTTTCTCAAAATTGTCTTATATGATTTATTTAATGAATTACCATGTTAGAGGATATCTGAAAATAAGTTTTAGAAACGAAAAATAAGGGCATGTTTTAACATTGATTAAATTATTTTTTCTTTTTTTTTTTTTAGCCTTAAATCGAACTAATTTGGAATACCCTGGTAAACTCTTTCTGAATATATATCTCAGGTACAGTAGTGTTGACGATTCGATTATCATGTAATACGTTGGGGGGACACACAGGTTAAATGCTTAACGAACGCAGGTTTAATGCACGCTTTTACATTCGAAATACACAAACGCACGCAAAACGGTATACGCTGAATGATATACGCAAAACAAACTCTTTCAAAATGCTATAGAAGGCTCACAAAAAGAAACGTTTCAAAAACGTAAAATATATATCTTAAGATCGCAATATTTTATAGATTCGATTGAATGATATCCAATTGCAGGATACTACGTCATCACGCACCTGCTGAATGCTACCACTTGGACCATTTTTTTGCAAAAAATCCGGTGACTCAAAGGTAAAATAGGATTTTACTTTAAGAAAAATGTTAGAGTGTTAAAATATTAATGGTACATTTCAAAAAATGGCTACAATTCCTAATAAAGTAATTTTATGAAAAGTTTATAGATTAATTGCCTGGTTAAGGACTGAAAACTAAATGATCCCTCTCGGACTTTTCTCATATCCTATAAAAAATAGGCGGAAAACCTTCTTTAAAATTATTTTGCACGTACTTAAACATAAACCGAGTATTGTTTATAGTTTTTTCCAGATTTGTTTAAATTATTTTTATTCAGAAGTCAGTTTTCATACCTTTCTTTATAAAAATGGAAAATGCTCCAAGTCGAACTCAATTTCAGAGATGCTCCCACTCGGACTCAGAAAATTCGCTGTCTACATGTTTTAACGAAATACATCGCATTAACTAATGGAACTATATACTTTATACACACCTTAACAAAGCATGCGTAGTAAATTATCGAACGCATATAAATATTTTATTAAAATATACTTTTTCATATTTTAATTAAAATATACTTTTTCACTAGACACAAATCAATCCTTTGTTCTTCTATGTTTTGAGATTTTAACAAAGAATGTTCCCTTCAACAGCTCAAATAATAAATAGTTAGATATACAACTTATTAGAAATATGTTGATTGCGCACATGATTCTTTTTAAAGAAAATTTAAATTTAATTTGTGTTTGATTTAAAGTACTGCATTGACAACATTATGGTCCTGCATTTATTCAAATATTGCTGAATATATTATTTTGATCATAATTTAATGACTAACTTGTTTGTTGAACTTGTCATTTGATTTTTTCAAGGATCATAATTATAAGGAAGTCAATATCTATCGGTTATTTTGAGTAATTTTTTAAGACCAACATCCAAATCTATTTTTCATGAAAAAGTTTGAAGTTTGCTGCCTTTTCAAAATAGTGTCTGTATGTTTTAGATAACTTGGAGCATTTTCCATTTATATAAAAAGTAGATAGGAAAAACTTATTTTTTAAAAGAATGAATTATAAACAGTCTAGAAAATAATGTGTAATCTTTACTCGGTTTCTGCTCTGGTATTTGTATAATAATTTGAAAGAAAGTTTTTAACCTAATTTCTTATAGGTTGTTGAAAAAGTTGTTAAAATTGTATTTTACCCTTGATTTGACGGATTTTCGACATAAAAATGGTTCGTGTTGGAGTATTCAGCAAGTGCGCGATGACGTAGTATCCTATATTTTGAAATATAGACATTTAAATTCTTTGAAGGTTTATATTAAACAAATCAAATAAATTTTAGCAACACTCATTGATCATATGATTCGTTAATTCTCACCCAATATCGTGTACATCTTCATGCGCAATTCTTAAAAAATGCAATGTTTTAGCACAGGTGATGAAAGTGTTAAATTATGGCAAATTTCTTAGGTTTATATCTCACATACATTTATAAAGTCGACACCGCTTCCGGTGTAAACAAAAATAATGGCTGAAGCTTCAGTAAATCAATACGCTCGCACATGCATAAATGGTAAGTATTCCGGTGGCGGTACACAAAACTTAACAAATCAATGGCGGAGCGTTGTTAAAGCGGCGGACGAAATAAATACGACACTTTTACACAAAAGAAAACTATATCAGACCATTTTTTGCTCGGGCATTTAATAACTTTCAAAAATGGCGGACGACCTCTCGCTTGGGATAGCTTGTAACCCGGTTTTACCGATAACTGCTAATTGTTTATCGGCATTGTATGACTTATGTTATCTTCTAGATCTGTTTGTTTTGTTTATTGAAGGTAACGCTCGTTTTACATCGCCGTCTAACGTTGATTTTTGAACTTATTTTTTTATCTCTTGCCCTCGTGTATTAATGAGAAATTAGTCTGAAATTGAGGCTACCAAAGGGGCAAACAAAGTTTAATATTCAATTAAATATTTAAAGAAATGTCATTCAAACTTGTATTTACGCATATATATATGTTACTTGACTTTATCCATCTATAAGCTAAGATGGCTGTAGCTAAAATCACCAAGGATTTTTATGTCATAGCAGCATGAAAAAGTGTCAATAACACTGTAGCGGCAGAAAATCTATTTTAGATAAAAAAAAACAAGTTGGTCTTATAATTCAGGCATAATAGTATATATAGAAGAAAGGTTACCTACTCATGAATTATTTTTTTCAAAACCAGTTACATTATTGCCTCAACAACATTTTTGTAAGCTTGGAAGAGAACTATCCAGCTAGCTCACAGAGGTTAGATGCTAAATCGTGCCAAAATATAAGTACGATGGGGCACCTAATGTCTTCCTCCACCAGTAAGGCTATAAAGTCGTCGTCTGAACTTTTCAGTGACGGTGAGACTAAAAATCCCAACAAGAAACAAACAATCTTATTAAATTAACAATAATTCCACCAAATTTCGCGAATAAATAACAGTTAATAATAGAACCAATTTATTTAGCTATTATTAGTTTGGGCATGGCCCTGCTAAAGCTGTCATTTATTTGTTCATTATATTTAACTATCATTATCAAATGTTAGATACATAATTACAGAAATGTAATGTTTTTTGGTATATATCAATCTTATAATTTGTTTCTGTTTGTTATTTTTTTATATACAAAAAGTTTACGTTTTGAGATGAAGGTTAAAACTACACTAGATATTATCTATGTCAGATCACGTGTCATATGGAAAAGAAATGGACTCCACTGCGATTTGCAAAGAACAAGAACCAAAACATGATAATATTTTTTTCAGATTTATGCAAAGTTTTGATGACTATTGTGTGTCCCATGCGACGCAAAATGTATGATAATTTGCATACATAATCACTTGGTGTTGTAAAAATGATCAAAACTGCAATTCTTTGATTTGATTTAAAAGAATCGCATCAATAAAAGTTGATTATTTATTTCAGTCTGAGTATATATTGCGTTATTTCTTAATTTCAAGTACTTATTAATAAATTTTATCTTTGTAGGAATTTAAAACTTTTGGACCTCATTGGGGATATTTCAATTAATAAGTGTTAGATCTTCTCAATGTTTAAATAACATCGACATCATTTTTAATAACAGTATAGCTTCTTTCATTGTTCACATGTCATTGCACCAAACAAAAATGTTAATTAAGAATAAGACCTGTCAATTCGTATTATGTATGATTTGTAATATTCAATTATAGTTTTCAATATGCTTTTACATGTATCTCAGGTTATTAAGACAAACAGTATAGAATGGTCTGGCACAGTTAACTACCCATCCAACCTAAATTGTATTTTCCGGGATCCAGCGTGACCTACCAATTAGTCCGATTACGTAACCTAACGAGTAACAGGTTCGAGGTTCCCGTTTACGTCTTATATATAAGGCATTCAGAGACATGGTCACCAGATGCCTGAGTGTTACATGCCTTTAAACTTATGCGACGATTTCGTCTGCTAGTTAGAAACTGTACGTATTTTTGCATTTATTAGACGAATTTCCAGAGTCCACGTTAAGGTTTTCGTTCGATTTTAATGCAGATTGATCAGTGCATTAGTTTTGAGGCTCCTTATCGCGGCCGTATACAGCCCAAAGCTTAAGGCCAAAATATATGACCCGCAGTGCCCGTGTAAAATGGGCAATAATCAATTTAGCGATTTCTTTTCTTCATATACATTCTACAAATATTTGTAAAAGCACCATGTTACGGAGTCCATCCTGACCTCCCAATGTTGACCTTTTTAATTGCAAATGAGACAGTGAAATAGCTTAAGGATTATCGTTAACATATGCACGTCAAATGTTTGCGTGTAATAGGCCATTTAACCTTGGCGATTTCGTCTGCTAGTATATAAATTCATACTTTAAAGCACCATACTAAAAATCCTAGATATAAGCTGTGACTTTTAAAAAAGAAGCATTCCATTTTTCTTTCAGCATAATTTCAATGTAGGAAACAACAACCATGATATCTTGAACATATATGAACTAAGAGAGAATAGAAGCATTTGAAAATGCATTCCAAACAACAATATAAACGCGTTTCCCTTTTTTTTACTGAAATAAACACATTACAACGTTGCAAAGAGTATGTTTGATTTTTTTTCGTTATTTACAACTTTGTGTTCTTCAAATCATCATTTATAACCCACCTGAACATCATGGTGCTCATGGAAAACATTCGTTCGTGCAGGGGTTGCATGTCGTTCGTACGTTCACGATTGTTTGCAAATGGCATCTCTTGCTTGTATATTTCGGCAAAGTTGTTAGCATAAATTCTCTATTCACGTTGGTCTAAATCTTCTTCTTTGCAAAACCAACCAGACAATAAGCAATTAGCTTAGTTGGTTGAGTAAAATTTAATAATAGTAATCCTTTACCCAGTTTTCTCAATCTGACCAAAAGAAGGGGTGGAAAGGGGTCAAATGATAACACCTTTTTAAACTTTCATCTCCCATATCATAGAGGCGCATAAGCTTAGACAATTGCTGTATATAGCATTGTGTGTAGACCACTGCTAAGTGTTTACATCATTACTTAATATTCTCGTCCTGGGTGTCACTTAGTTTTTACATACTAGACTTTCATAACAGTGCAATCCTTTTACATTCTTCTCCTCTTATAAAACAATACTTTGAGCTTTTGTGAACCATTGTCTTAACAAAATGATTATTTAGTTTTACTAAGATGCAATGGCTGTTTTTTTGACAGTATAGGGCCACCTCTTGTTTTCTTTACAATAAATGTTTTCAATCAATCACTTAAATGTTGTAATGTTTTTTTCTCATTGTTATAATAAATACATGTTTTTTATTCATCCAGACATGTCTTTTGTTGAAAATTGTTACTTATTCCTGTCTTTTCATTTAGTTTTTTTCTCTCGAATTTTGTTCTGTATTTGTTGTTTGCATTTAATATAACACCCCCAAGGAGTGATATCATCTACTTACATACTTGTTTAATCTATTTGACAGGTACAGCTTGCCAGAATTGACATGTTTATTAATTTGATTTATAACGAATTATGTCTAGAATTTTTTTATTCCATGGTCCGTAAAAATCGATTTTGTTATGTTATTATTAGCGCAAAACATTCTCAATTTTGCTTTCCGTTAAGTAACTTTGTTGTATCCAATTATAAACCAGTGTTCAACAAGAACAACACTACTATTAAAATATTAAGAATCATATTTTGTTTTGAAGTGACTGAATGGAAGAACGATAGGTGGTAAATTTTAAAAATTTAAGAAAATAAACATTTACAATGTCAATTTAAAAATTTAGTGAAAAAAAGTCTATTTCGCTTAAAAGTTTAACGATCTCGGGGTTTAAGATTTGAATGAGGAAAAGGCAATAAACTATTTAAACGGCCTTTATAAATAATCGATTGAATAATGAATGCTCGCTAATCTATGCCAAAAAGTTTGAATCATACGTTTTTATTTGATTGGCTTTTGTTAAACCCTAAGCTTAATGTATTTTTGTTGCTTTTTTAGTCAACCCCTTTCTTTTTTTTATTTTTACTTTATTTTCATTGCTTATCTTTTTTTGATCGATTGAAATAATGAATGTTCCGATATTTCTATTAGGTCTATTTTTATGAAAAAATGTTTGAATCACATATTTTTATTGGTTACTTTTTATTGAAAATCTTAAAGTTCATATATTTTGTTGCTTTTTTAGTGCCATTTATTTTTTTAACTACATTTTTTTATTGCCTTATTTTTTTTTTTGCATTTTTTATACTATTATGGGGTGATTTTAATTTGCCGTAGATTTTTGGGGGTTTGTTAGATTGCTTGAATATTTACGTCACGCCGATACAGTTTAGGTTTTATTTGGCGAAGCACCAGCTTTTCTGGTGTAGGTAGAACCTCAGGTGCCTTTTTCGTACATTATTTTCAGGCACAAACGGGCAACCTAAGTAGCAGTTTTCCTCACATGAAAGAATCCAGCTCAGGCCAAGACGCCCCTTTCGTTAAATGATTTAAATATGTCATCCTTCAGCCTTGATGATTGGTGTCAATAAAAGAAATCGATTTTTTAATTGTTGTTGTTTTTTTTTAAAGAAGTGTGAAAGTAGTTTAAGCTGATACTGTTATTTTATTTAACCAAAAAAAAGACCAAAAAAACAACAAACAAAAGGAAGGTAAAAATTTTCTGAAATTTTGATAATTAAGAATTGTTTGCATTAAATCCGTATCTTATAATTTTTTTATATATCATGTATAACATTTTATGCAAAATTCATGTCATCAATAAATACTTATTCCTAAAAAAATTATTCGCGTATTTAAGACATTTATCTTGGTATGTTTGTATCCGCAAGTTACAAACCCGCGCACATTATGTGTAGCTACTACCACTTAGATTTGGTTTTATTTACTCTTAAAAAATGATACTCGATCTTTAAAAAACATGGCCTAATTCTAGATTCTAACTTCTTACATTTGTAGAAGGCAATATCAAAAGACATCTATCAGCATGATAGATACATCACCAGTCATGACAACATAATTTTCAATTCGCCATCAAACTTGCAATCAAGATATTAAAACGATAACTGTATTTTAATGATATCATCCAGACAAATCATTAATTCCTCTGTGTGTATTATTTTTCTTTCCCTTAAGCATGCTTTTTAGCAATGAATTTATTTATACAGACAGCCATATGTTTTTTTTAAACGGGCAAAGTTTTAAAAACTCAACACTGTTTTTTATTTTTGATTACTGTGCCGACTTTATTTGCAAATTCCTTTATTTCGTGAGCATTAAGGCAAAAATAACCCCATACCATTCCCCTGTTAAATAAAGAAATACAGATCACATATGATTCCACTGAAGCAAATATTGTTGTTACATATTTCATATGTTGTTTTTTATCAAACGAGATTTAAATGTCATCGAGTTATGTTTTAAAACAGTATTCTCACGAAGTACCGTTGCCAAGATTGAGAATATTGGTTTCGAAATTCCCGAGATAAAAATAAAAAGATCGATAAAAAAAATATTTTTATACATGCCTAAGTACAAGTTTAATATGACTTTCTTTTAAGTAATATTAAACTCTGCTTGCCCCATTGGTAGTCTCAATTTCAAAACGAATTTCTCATAAATACACGAAGAGCCAGAGGTTAAAAAAAATCAGTTCAAAAATTAACAAAAAGATGGCGATGTAAGTATAAATGATCAATGAATTATCGTTTCCTCTAATAAAAACGATGACAAAGTCTTACATACAGTTATCGATGAAACCGGGTGAAAACTTTCCCCAAGTACAGATCGTCCGCTTTTTTTTTGAAATTGTGTAATGACGCGGGAAAGAATGATTTGGTCAAGCGGTCTGATATAGTTTTCTGATGTGCAAAAGTGTGTCAATTATTTCGTTCGCCGCTTTAAACAAGGCTATAATCATTAATTTGTTAAGTTGTGTGTGTTCCTCGCCAACGGAATAATTACACTAACAAGTATGGAGAGCATTTTGGTTTGTTGACGCATCCGTCATTCTTTTTGTTCAAACCAGAAACGGTTTCGACCATGTAGATTTCAAAAGTGAAGTGGGCCTAAAGATATCTCTGCTCATTCAAGATGGCCCCCATTTCTAGTGGTAATAATTATTATCCATTTTCTAATAACTTATGTAGACATGATATTTTCAAAAGATAAAAAAGAAGGAACTGATACATCATAAATATTATCTATGTGTGGTGAAAAGGGCTATAATTTTTTTTTAATACTTGAAGTACGCTAAGATCATATAAGGAGTATCATTTTTTTTCACCAAATACAGTCATTGTTTAATAATTTTTGAAAAGAAACATGCCCAATAACTTGACTCTCAGAACATTTTCACACAAACAGACTAATATAACTATATTTCCAATAGGAGTTCTATGTAAGCTAAGTGATTTTGACGCTATGCCAATAGTTCATAATTTGATATAGCATCACAATGTGATGACATTTACGATATTTTTCTGTTCTGTCCCCTGTAGTTTTCGGAGAAGAATTTTAATACATAAGTCAATGTTAAACTAAGTGACATCCTAGAGAAAGTCATTTTGGACTGCCGGAGCATGATTTAAAGGGTCCCACGACGGACACACTTTTTAAATACTTGTGTAGGTAATCACATTGAATTCTTTTTGTATATAAAAAACAACAATGTCTAGAGCTTAGATAGTCAACATAAAACCTTGCCATGTAGAGAAAGACTCTTTCAAAGTTACATAAAAAGCTTTTGGATTAATTAAGGTACATACAAAATAAAAAAGATCGTCTTAAAAAAGCAAAAATGCACAGAGCACAGGTAACTAAGCATGTAAATCATCGTGTGTCTTTATTAACATATTTAATGAATCATGCTCATAGAGCCACCTGGTTTTCACAGACTTGTATAGGAAAAAACACATCTATTGTGTTACTCAATAAAGACTTAAACAAAGATATTGGGGATGTAGTATGATATAACATGCATAAATGTGTGTGATGCTAACATTTGCACTTAATTTACAAAGACTACAGTAATGTGAATAAATATGGTTTTCTCTAAACCTACAGCACCCGAAGCATTGACATTGATTATGTATCATCATAATTTTGTTATACTCAACAGATATTTCATAAATCATGGTAACAAATTACACAAGCACCAGGGTCACTAAGTTTATATGCACTCATATATATGAATATTAATATGGATATTTAAGTCTCGCGTGTGAAACATTTTTTTACAATCTAGATATTGGGCATGTTTCTTTAAAAGCAACCTGCAATTTATGTGTGTTCTGACGTAATTGGCACGCCCAATATGATACGTGTTACCTAATCTTTATTAAAGAATTGTGACCTTTTTCCAACAATGATCTTAGGTGAGTGATCCAGGGTCATCATTAACTTTTTATTAATTAAAAATGAGATATGACAAATTATAAAAAATACACTTAGATAATATCTTAATTTTTCAAACAACTGCATGCAGGCCTGGCAATATCATATATCTGTTTTTCTCACCACAGAGATGGATGTGATGTGGCAGTAGCCTTATTTTTACTATGTATGTTTAGAAATTGAATGAAAAAACAACAACATTATCTCATTTTGTTGGCTTTTTAAGCTATGTTTATATTATAAATATGAAGTTATGAGGGAGTCAGAAAATATGTGTTTATGGACTACCTTTTAACCCTTACATTTCAAGTAAGTGTTTGCTATTTAAAAGCACGTTTAGTTGATTTATTTTTATTTATATACACTTTATCTTTACAATTAAGAATTAATATAAATTAATGTCAATAGATTGAAACAAGAAATATCATGCAACCACATTTAATACTGAATGTATACACGCGTTTGTGTGTCCATTTCTAGCTCACCCACTTGATCGGTAGGAAGAAAAAAATACCTTTATCCAATAAAAATTACATTTTAAGATGGAACATTTGTATAAGAATTCCTAGAAAAGTAAAGAATGGCAAAGAAAATAAAATGGACTTACCTTCCTGTATACTTTTTGTTGTTTTTTTTCATTATTATAATAATTATCTGATAAAAATTACCCATCTCAATTTCACAAATATAAAACCTACAGATTTTATGTTTTTCTTACTTTTTTTTACAATAAACACATGAAATTAATGGAAAGCCAAATACAGTTTTAAGAAATAAAGTAACTCTTTAAATTTTGTACATTAATAAAGAAAATCATATTTGAGAAAATATGTTAAAATTGGAATTTTTTTTGATATTTTAATAGATGTTTTAGTCAAAAACTTTTAAAATGTTTACTTTTATTAAGATTAACATAAAATTTGATTATCTCTGATATCTATGTTTAAACACGTTTATATCATAATAAACATAATTTGTGCAACAACTTATACTGTAAAAATGATATAACAGTTTTTGCCCAAAATCCATCTTGAATTCGGAAGATGTATGAAAGCGAAATTTTAAAAGATTTAAATTTTTGAAAGAGGAGAAACTTTTATCCATGCCTTGGTGTAAGTTTCAGGTCTGTACAAAACAATTGGAATGAATGAGCTATTATTTACGTCAAATGTATATGGCGGCCATTTTGAAGATGGCAGCAATCTTGAATGAGCAGAGATATTTTTTTGCCCTCTTCATTTTTGAAACCTACATGGTCTTAAGATGATTTTCTGAAGGTTTCTTGCTTGTATTTCAATTTCCCGCCCCACTACTGATAGGTTATTGGGTGAAACTTAACGCATCTTGTGATCAGAAAGTATTGTTAAAATTATTTGATCAGGTTCTTTTACTATAAACTTTTAAAGAATCAAAATGTGTAGAGATTAAAAAGTAGGATACTACGTCCTTCTTGCACAATTCTGAATGCTCCCACTCGGACCATTTTTTTATGTAGAAAATCAAAAATATAAAAAATAATTTTATTATAAGAAATAATAAGAATATTTCGATGTAATGTAGCACACCTAAGAATGGCTACAGTCCTTGAGGTATTTGTAAAAAAAAGATTTTGGATTATTGCCTAGTTTAGGCTGAAACGGGATAAGTTTTTTCTCTTAACCCTTTCACTGCCATAGGGACGGCTTAAGCCGTCCCTGTTATTTTCGGCGTATTTGCCATATGGACGGCTTTAGCCGTTTCAATAATAATCATAGTAATAATAATAAATTCATAAAAATAATAATAAAAATAATAATAAATATAAAGAAAATTATACCATCGACAATAATTATTATTATACTAACAGATTTTATAATTCAGGCATAATAGTATATATAGAAGAAAGGTTACCTACTCATGAATTATTTTTTTCAAAACCAGTTACATTATTGCCTCAACAACATTTTTGTAAGCTTGGAAGAGAACTATCCAGCTAGCTCACAGAGGTTAGATGCTAAATCGTGCCAAAAATAAAGTACGATGGGGCACCTAATGTCTTCCTCCACCAGTAAGGCTATAAAGTCGTCGTCTGAACTTTTCAGTGACGGTGAGACTAAAATCCCAACAAAAGAAACAAACAATCTTATTAAATTAACACTAATATCCACAAATTTCGCGAATAAATAACAGTTAATAAATAGAACCAATTTATTTAGCATTATTAGTTTGGCATGGCCCTGCTAAAGCTGTCATTTATTTGTTCATTATATTTAACTATCATTATCAAATGTTAGATACATAATTACAGAAATGTAATGTTTTTTGGTATATATCAATCTTATAATTTGTTTCTGTTATTTTTTATATACAAAAAAGTTTACGTTTTGAGATGAAGGTTAAAACTACACTAGATATTATCTATGTCAGATCACGTGTCATATGGAAAAGAAATGGACTCCACTGCGATTGCAAAGAACAAGAACAAAAACATGATAATATTTTTTCAGATTTATGCAAAGTTTGATGACTATTGTGTGTCATGACGCAAAATGTATGATAATTTGCATACATAATCATGGTGTGTAAAATGATCAAAACTGCAATTCTTTGATTTGATTAAAAGAATCGCAATAAAAGTTGATTATTTATTTCAGTCTGAGTATATATTGCGTTATTTCTTAATTTCAAGTACTTATTAATAAATTTTATCTTTGTAGGAATTTAAAACTTTTGGACCTCATTGGGGATATTTCAATTAATAAGTGTTAGATCTTCTCAATGTTTAAATAACATCGACATCATTTTTTAATAACAGTATAGCTTCTTTCATTGTTCACATGTCATTGCACCAAACAAAAATGTTAATTAAGAATAAGACCTGTCAATTCGTATTATGTATGATTTGTAATATTCAATTATAGTTTTCAATATGCTTTTACATGTATCTCAGGTTATTAAGACAAACAGTATAGAATGGTCTGGAACAGTTAACTACCCATCCAACCTAAATTGTATTTTCCGGGATCCAGCGTGACCTACCAATTAGTCCGATTACGTAACCTAACGAGTAACAGGTTCGAGGTTCCCGTTTACGTCTTATATATAAGGCATTCAGAGACATGGTCACCAGATGCCTGAGTGTTACATGCCTTTAAACTTATGCGACGATTTCGTCTGCTAGTTAGAAACTGTACGTATTTTTGCATTTATTAGACGAATTTCCAGAGTCCACGTTAAGGTTTTCGTTCGATTTTAATGCAGATTGATCAGTGCATTAGTTTTGAGGCTCCTTATCGCGGCCGTATACAGCCCAAAGCTTAAGGCCAAAATATATGACCCGCAGTGCCCGTGTAAAATGGGCAATAATCAATTTAGCGATTTCTTTTTTTCATATACATTCTACAAATATTTGTAAAAGCACCATGTTACGGAGTCCATCCTGACCTCCCAATGTTGACCTTTTTAAATTGCAAATGAGACAGTGAAATAGCTTAAGGATTATCGTTAACATATGCACGTCAAATGTTTGCGTGTAATAGGCCATTTAACCTTGGCGATTTCGTCTGCTAGTATATAATTTCATACTTTAAAGCACCATACTAAAAATCCTAGATATAAGCTGTGACTTTTAAAAAAGAAGCATTCATTTCTTTCACATAATTTCAAGTAGGAAACCAACAACATGATAATCTTGAACATATACTAAAGAGAATAGAAGCATTTGAAATGCATTCCAAACAACAATATAACGCGTTTCCCTTTTTTTTACTGAAATAAACACATTACAACGTTGCAAAGAGTATGTTTGATTTTTTTCCGTTATTTACAACTTTGTTTCTTCAAATCATCATTTATAACCCACCTGAACACATGGTGCTCATGGAAAACATTCGTTCGGTGCAGGGGTGCATGTCGTTCGTCGTTCACGATTGTTGCAAATGGCATCTCTTGCTGTAATATTTCGGCAAAGTGTAGCATAAATCTCTATCACGTTGGTCAAATCTTCTTCTTCAAACCAACAGACAATAAGCAATTAGCTTAGTTGTTGCGTAAAATAATATAGTAATCCTTTACCCAGTTTTCTCAAATCATGACCAAAGAAGGGGTGGAAAGGGGTCAAACTGATAAACCTTTTTAAACTTTCATCTCCATATCATAGAGGCAAAGCTTAGACAATTGCTGTATAGCATTGTGTGTAGACCACTGCTAAGTGTTTACATCATTACTTATATTCTCGTCCTGGGTGTCACTTATTTTTACATACTAGATTCATACAGTGCAATCCTTTTACATTCTTCTCCTCTTAAAAACAATACTTTGAGCTTTTGTGAACCATTGTCTTAACAAATGATTATTTAGTTTTACTAAGATGCAATGGTTTTTTTTGACAGTATAGGGCCACCTCTTGTTTCTTTACATAAATGTTTTCAATCAATCACTTAATGTTGTAATGTTTTTTTCTCATTGTTATAAATAAATACATGTTTTTTATTCATCCAGACATGCTTTTGTGAAAATTGACTTATTCCTGTCTTTTCATTTAGTTTTTTCTCGAATTTTGTTGTATTTGTTGTTGCTTTAATATACCCCCAAGGAGTGATATCATCGACATTACATACTTGTTTAATCTATTTGACAGGTACAGCTGCCAGAATTGACGTTTATTAATTTGATTTATAACGAATATGTCAGAATTTTTTTATTCCATGGTCCGTAAAATGATTTTGTTAGTATTATAGCGCAAACATTACTCAATTGCTTTCCGTTAAGTAACTTGTTGTATCCAATTATAACCAGTGTTCAACAAGAACAACACTACTATTAAAATATTAAGATCATATTTGTTTGAGTGACTGATGAAGAACGAGGTGGTAAATTTAAAAGTAAGAAGATAAACATTTACATGTCAATTTAAAAATAGTGAAAAACAAGTCTATTTCCTTAAAGTTAACGATCGGGGTTTAAGATTTGAATGAGGAGGCATAAACTAATTTACGCCTTTATAAATAATCGATTGAATAATGAATGCTCCGATAATATATGCAAAAAGTTTGAATCACGTTTTTATTTGATTGCTTTTGTTAAACCCTAAGCTTAATGTATTTTGTTGCTTTTCTTAGTCAACCTTTCTTTTTTTATTTTACTTCATTTTCATTGCTATACTTTGTTTGATCGATTGAATAATGAATGTTCCGATATTTCTATTAGGTCTATTTATGAAAAATGTTTGAATCACATATTTTTATTTGGTTACTTTTATTGAAATCTTAAGATTCATATATTTTGTTGCTTTTCTTAGTCGACCATTTATTTATTTTACTACATTTATTGCCTTATTTTGTTTGCATTTTTATACTATTATGGGTGATTTTCAATTTGCGTAGAGTTTGTTTGTTAGATTGCTTGAATATTACGTCACGCCGATACAGTTTAGGTTATATTGCGAAGCACCAGCTTTTCTGGTGTAGGTAGACCTCAGGTGCCTTTTCGTACATTATTTCAGGCACAAACGGGCACCTAAGTAGCAGTTTCCTCACATGAAAGAATCCAGCTCAGCCACAGACGCCCCTTTCGTTAAATGATTTATATGTCATCTTCAGCCTTGATGATGTGGCTGTCAATAACGAAAATCGATTTTATGTTGTTGTTTTTTTTAAAGAAGTGTGAAAGTAGTTTAAGCTGATACTGTTATTTTATTTAACCAAAAAAAAGACCAAAAAAACAACAACAAAACGGAAGGTAAAATTTCTGAATTTTGATAATTAAGAAATTGTTTGCATTAAATCCGTATCTTATAATTTTTTTATATCATGTATACATTTTATGCAAAATTCATGTCATCAAATACTTATTCCTAAAAATTATTTCGCGTATTTAAGACATTATCTCGTATGTTTGTATCCGCAAGTTACAAACCCGCGCACATGTGTAGCTACTACCACTTAGATTTGGTTTTATTTACTCTTAAATGATACTCGATCTTTAAAAACATGGCCTAATTCTAGATTCTAACTTCTTACATTGTAGAAGGCAAATATCAAAAGACATCTATCAGCATGATAGATACATCCCAGTCATGACAATAATTCAATTCGCCATCAAACTGCAATCAAGATATTAACGATAACTGTATTTTAATGATATCATCCAGACAAATCATTAATTCCTCTGTGTGTATTATTTTCTTTCTTAGCATGCTTTTAGCAATGAATTTATTTATACAGACAGCATATGTTATTTTTTAAACGGGCAAAGTTTAACTCAACACTGTTTTATTTTGATTACTGTGCGACTTTATTTGCAAATTCTTTATTCGTGAGCATTAAGGCAAAAATAACCCCATACCATTCCCTGTTAAATAAAGAAATACATCACATATGATTCACTGAAGCAAATATTGTTGTTACATATTTCATATGTGTTTTTTATCAAACGAGATTAAATGTCATCGAGTTATGTTTTAAAACAGTATTCTCACGAGTACCGTTGCCAAGATTGAGAATATTGGTTTCGAAATTCACGAGATAAAAATAAAATAAGATCGATAAAAACAAATATTTTTATACATGCCTAAGTACAAGTTTAAATGACTTTTCTTTTAAGTAATATTAAACTCTGCTTGCCCCATTGGTAGTCTCAATTTCAAACGAATTTCTCATAAATACACGAAGAGCCAGAGGTTAAAAAATCAGTTCAAAAATTAACAAAAAGATGGCGATGTAAGTATAAATGATCATGAATTATCGTTTCCTCTAATAAACAAAACGATGACAAAGTCTTACCATACCAGTTATCGATGAAACCGGGTGAAAACTTTCCCCAAGTACAGATCGTCCGCTTTTTTTGAAATTGTGTAATGACGCGGGAAAGAATGATCTTGGTCAAGCGGTCTGATATAGTTTTCTGATGTGCAAAAGTGTGTCAATTATTTCGTTCGCCGCTTTAACAAGGCTATATCATTAATTTGTTAAGTTGTGTGTGTTCCTCGCCAACGGAATAATTACACTACAAGTATGGGAGAGCATTTTGGTTTGTTGACGCATCCGTCATTCTTTTTGTTCAACCAGAAACGGTTTCGACCATGTAGATTTCAAAAGTGAAGTGGGCCTAAAGATATCTCTGCTCATTCAAGATGGCCCCCATTTCTAGTGGTAATAATTATTATCCATTTCTAATAACTTATGTAGACATGATATTTTCAAAAGATACAAAAAGAAGGAACTGATACATCATAAATATTATCTATGTGTGGTGAAAAGGGCTATAATTTTTTAATACTGAAGTACGCTAAGATCATATAAGGAGTATCATTTTTTTTCACCAAATACAGTCATGTTTAATAACTTTTTGAAAAGAAACATGCCCAATAACTTGACTCTCAGAACATTTTCACACAACAAGACTAATATAACTATATTCCAATAGGAGTCTATGTAAGCTAAGTGATTTTGACGCTATGCCAATAGTTCATAATTTGATATAGCATCACAATGTGATGACATACGATATTTTTCTGTTCTGTCCCCTGTAGTTTCGGAGAAGAATTTTAATACATAAGTCAATGTTAACTAAGTGACATCCTAGAGAAAGTCATTTTGGACTGCCGGAGCATGATTTAAAGGGTCCCACGACGGACACACTTTTTAAATACTTGTGTAGGTAATCACATTGAATTCTTTTTGTATATAAAAACAACAATGTCTAGAGCTTAGATAGTCAACATAAAACCTTGCCATGTAGAGAAGACCTCTTTCAAAGTTACATAAAAAGCTTTTGGATTATTAAGTGTACATACAAAATAAAAAGATCGTCTTAAAAAGCAAAATGCACAGAGCACAGGTACTAAGCATGTAACATCATCGTGTGTCTTTATTAACATATTTAATGAATCATGCTCATAGAGCCACCTGGTTCACAGACTTGTATAGGAAAACACATCTAGTGTTACTCTATAAAGACTTAAACAAAGATATTTGGGATGTAGTATGATATAACATGCATAAATGTGTGTGATGCTACTACATTTGCACTTAATTTACAAAGACTACAGTACTGTAATAAATATGTTTTCTCTAAACCTACAGCACCCGAAGCATTGACATTGATTATGTATCATCATAATTTTGTTATACTCAACAGATATTTCATAAATCATGGTAACAAATTACCAAGCACCAGGGTCACTAAGTTTATATGCACTCATATATATGAATATTAATATGGATATTTAAGTCCTCGCGTGTGAAACATTTTTTTACAATCTAGATATTGGGCATGTTTCTTTAAAAGCAACCTGCAATTTATGTGTGTTCTGACGTAATTGGCACGCCCAATATGATCGTGTTACCTAATCTTTATTAAAGAATTGTGACCTTTTTCCAACAATGATCTTAGGTGAGTGATCCAGGGTCATCATTAACTTTTTATTAAAAAATGAGATATGACAAATTATAAAAATACACTTAGATAATATCTTAATTTTTCAAACAACTGCATGCAGGCCTGGCAATATCATATATCTGTTTCTCACCACAGAGATGATGTGATGTGGCAGTAGCCTTATTTTTACTATGTATGTTTAGAAATTGAATGAAAAAACAACAACATTATCTCATTTTGTTGGCTTTTTAAGCTATGTTTATATTATAAATATGAAGTTATGAGGGAGTCAGAAATATGTGTTTATGGACTACCTTTTAACCTTACATTCAAGTAAGTGTTTGCTATTTAAAGCACGTTTAGTTGATTTATTTTTATTTATATACACTTTATCTTTACAATTAAGAATTAATATATAAATTAATGTCAAATAGATTGAAACAAGAAATATCATGCAACCACATTTAATAACTGAATGTATACACGCGTTTGTGTGTCCATTTCTAGCTCACCCACTTGATCGGTAGGAAGACAAAAATACCTTTATCCAATAAAAATTACATTTTAAGATGGAACATTTGTATAAGAATTCCTAGAAAAGTAAAGAATGGCAAAGAAATAAAATGGACTTACCTTCCTGTATACTTTTTGTTGTTTTTTCATTATTATAATAATTATCTGATAAAATTACCCATCTCAATTTCACAAATATAAAACCTACAGATTTTATGTTTTTCTTACTTTTTTTTACAATAAACACATGAAATTAATGGAAAGCCAAATACAGTTTAAGAAATAAAGTAACTCTTTAAATTTTGTACATTAATAAAGAAAATCATATTTGAGAAATATGTTAAAATTGGAATTTTTTTTGATATTTTAATAGATGTTTTTAGTCAAAAACTTTTAAAATGTTTACTTTTATTAAGATTAACATAAAATTTGATTATCTCTGATATCTATGTTTAAACACGTTTATATCATAATAAACATAATTTGTGCAACAACTTATACTGTAAAAATGATATAACAGTTTTGCCCAAAATCCATCTTGAATTCGGAAGATGTATGAAAGCGAAATTTTAAAAGATTTAAATTTTTGAAGAGGAGAAACTTTTATCCATGCCTTGGTGTAAGTTTCAGGTCTGTACAAAACAATTGGAATGAATGAGCTATCATTTACGTCAAATGTATATGGCGGCCATTTTGAAGATGGCAGCAATCTTGAATGAGCAGAGATATTTTTTGCCCTCTTCATTTTTGAAACCTACATGGTCTTAAGATGATTTTCTGAAGGTTTCTTGCTTGTATTTCAATTTCCCGCCCCACTACTGATAGGTTATTGGGTGAAACTTAACGCATCTTGTGATCAGAAAGTATTGTTAAAATTATTTGATCAGGTTCTTTTACTATAAACTTTTAAAGAATCAAAATGTGTAGAGATTAAAAAGTAGGATACTACGTCCTTCTTGCACAATTCTGAATGCTCCCACTCGGACCATTTTTTTATGTAGAAAATCAAAAATATAAAAAATAATTTTATTATAAGAAATAATAAGAATATTTCGATGTAATGTAGCACACCTAAGAATGGCTACAGTCCTTGAGGTATTTGTAAAAAAAAGATTTTGGATTTATTGCCTAGTTTAGGCTGAAAACGGGATAAGTTTTTTCTCTTAACCCTTTCACTGCCATAGGGACGGCTTAAGCCGTCCCTGTTATTTTCGGCGTATTTGCCATATGGACGGCTTTAGCCGTTTCAATAATAATCATAGTAATAATAATAAATTCATAAAAATAATAATAAAAATAATAATAAATATAAAGAAAATTATACCATCGACAATAATTATTATTATACTAACAGATTTGGAAACATATATAATAATTATAATACTAATAACAAATAATAATAATTATATTAATTAATAATATAGTAATTTCTTAGAAAACCCTCTGGCAAATAGGTTAACAATAAAACAATAACCCTCTGGCAGCGAAAGGGCCCACTGGGACTTTTTCCACAAGCTATAAGAAATTTGGTTAAAAAAAACTTTCATGGAAATTATAATACAGGTCCAGGGCATAAACTGAGTAAATGTTACTCATTTTTCTGGACTGATTTCAATTATTTCTATTCAAAAGTCAGTTTTCTTATTTATTTTTTATAAAAATCGAAAATGGTCCCAGTTGGACACGATTTTAGAGATGCTCCCAATCGGACTTCGGAAATTTGTTGTCTATATATTTAAACGAAATATATGGAATACGCTTTTAGTACATTTCTGAAGACAGAAAATGATTTTAAGATTTTCCTCTGTTGAAAAGGATTTACCGGATGAGGTACTAAATGATTTATATGACTTTCTAAATTTGTATTCTAAACGATTTAAAAAACCGTTAAAAGATTTAAGAAAATCGCTTAAGGATAGGTTTTTGTTTTTAAACACGTGTGTATTTCCATTTCAAGGGTGCATGTACACTAAAACTTTACAGAATATTAAGAAATTCTTCAAATATGATATAAGTTTTAAAAAAAGAAATATAAAAAAAACAAATATTAACATAAACAGACACAGATAGAGCAAAACGTTGAAATACAAATAAGTGTAATAACTAGGTATGATAATATCATCATCTTTGATAAATAGGACAAGATATTTTATGACAAATAATTGAAATAATGAGACATAATAATAACATCATTTGCTCTGATAGGACAAGACTTTTAATTACAAATGATTGTTATCACCAGACATAACAATAACATCATCTCTCACTGATAGGAAGATATTTAATTACAAATAATTGTAATAACGAGACATAAAAACATTATCTGTCACAGATAGAGCAAGACTTTTGATACAAATAATTGTAATAACGTGACATAATAATAACATGTGACAAATAGGACAAGACAGTTTTGATACAAATGATTGTAATAACGTGACATAATAATAACATGTGACAAATAGGACAAGACAGTTTTGATACAAATGATTGTAATAACGTGACATGGTAATATCATTATCAGTGAAAGATAGCACAAGAAGATTATTTTTGCGCGAAAATGTTATTTCTATAACATAACAGAACTGCTCTGGTCTATTCTAATCCCATTAGAAGTCCGTTTTAAACCATTTCAAAATATTCAATATGAGTCTTCTGATAGCCTCCATGTGTTTATATTGTGAAGGTGAAAAAACTATACTTATGTTGAAAATTGAAAGATTTAACAATATTATGTTCCTATTCTGTTGATAATATCTGAAAATAATTTTTGCAAACATATCTGTATCTTTAACTGTAAAAGACATACATGTATTTAAAATAAGGATATAAAATATTTATATTCTGATAATATTTGTAAGAATTAGTGATTTTTGTGTGTAGGTTTCGTCCTTTGTAACTAAGATTTACAAACCAGATATTTTGGTTCTTATAAAAATAATATACTTTGATTTTTACCATTTTAAGTAAGATACAATAATGAATGTTCCGATATTTTCATAAGGTCAATTTATGAAAAATGTTTGAATCACGTTTTTATTTTGTTACTTTTATTGAAATCTTAAGCTTCATATATTTTGTTGCTTTTCTTAGTCGACCTTTCTTTTTTTATTTTACTACATTTCATTGCCTTACTTAGTTTAAATATTTATACTATTCTTGGTTATTTTCAATTTGCGTAGAGTTCGTTTGTTTGATAAGGTTAATTTATGAAAAAAATATTTGAACCACGTTTTTATTTTGTTACTTTTATTGAAATCTTAAGCTTCATATAGTTTGTGAATGGCAGCCAACTTAGATTTCTTTCGTGACAAAATTGATTTACATGCTGTCCTTTAACAAACTACTCAAAATAACCGCTAGATATTGACTTCTACATTTTCATAAACTTACACGTTTGGTGTTCAAAAAATCTCAAATATTATAATTATGCAGCAATATCATTATTGAATAAATGCAAGTCCCTAATGCTATCCATGCAATACTTTAAATCAAATATTAATTTCCCTTAAAAAGACACATCTGCGCAATCAACATCTTTCTAATAAGATGTATATCTAACTATTTATGATGTGGGCTATTGAAGAACATTCTTTGTTAAAACTCTAAAAAACATAGAAGAACAAAGAATTGACTTGTGTCTAGTTCAATTAAATATGAAAAAGTATATTTCAATCAAATATTTATGCTTTAGATCATTTACTATGAATGTTTTGTTAAGGTGTGTTTAAAGTATATAGTTCTAAAAGTCAATGCGATGCATTTCGTTTAAATATGTAGACGGCAAATTCTCTGAGTCAGAGTAGGAGCATCTCCGAAATTGAGTCAGACTGGAAGCAATATCCATTTTAATTTATAAAAAAAGTATGAAAATTGACTTTAGATTAAAAATAATTAAAATCAATCTGGAAAAACTACTTTCTTTAGTTCATTTTTTTTTTTTGGTGCGTGGAAAATAATTTTTAAGAAGGTTTTCAACCTATTTTCTTTTTCCCATTTATTGCATATTTCAAAAACATATAAATACAATCATTCACATTTACATACAACATTTGTAACTAAATATAAAACATATCCATCTCATTCAAAAACACATTTATTAACAAAACATCAACCAATCATTCACTTATTACAATTATGAAGCAGACATCACAGACTCAAAAGCAAATAGCCAAACGTTCAAAATAAAATAGTTCCTTATTTCAGCAAATGACACAAGGTTGATACGACATAAACTCCACAAAGAAAAATAATGTAAAAACAGACTTTCAAAAAATAAAGGAAGAAAGAGAATAAACCTACTAAAATAACTAACATTCTTAAACTGAAAAATTCACACACGCACACACACGCACATACACTCAAACACACGCACACGCACACACACACACACACACACACACACACACACACACACACACATTCTCTCACACACACACATACACACACACGCGCGCGCGCGCTCACACAAACAACAAAGAAAGGAAAATAAAGGAGACAAGTAAATCAGTTTCATTTAATTTTTTAAGTTTTATGTTTTAATTTACATAATATTATTGTTTTTTGTCATCAGTATTATTTGTTAAAGTGTTAGATAGTTTACTCCATTTTTGTTTGTACGATTCAACATTATCACTTGACAATGCAATTGCTTCTGCTTTCTGCATCCTTAACAGCTAAATGTCTTTAAAAATATCACAAGTGGGCTTACTTCTTTGGTATTTTATTTTTAAAATGTAATATTTTATTGGAATAATGATATAATTCATTACATTACTATTCGTATATGTTGTAAGCTCTCCAAAAAACATTGTTACTTTATTGTATGAAAAATGAAGATTGACGGACAGGAGAACAGAATGTAAGTTTGACCATAAATTTTGCACAATATTACTTTCCCAAAATAGATGATAAAGTGTTTTGAAACTACTGCAGCAAAAATCACACAAATTTGAATTGCAATGATTATATTTCAAACGCATAGTGTTTGTTGCAGTAGGTCTATGGATAAACTTATACTGAACATTTCTTAATTTAGTACTTTGTAGTATTATCTTATTCCAAGTCAATTCTATCTTTTCCTTTTTCCCATTGCTCTACATTTTTATTTTAACCTTGTCATCATTTTCAAGTTGGATATTATATAAAAGTTTATTTATTGTTTTTACTGAGACGCGAATCTTGTTCCATATACGTTGTGTTGTTTCTTTAGTTTCTCAAGGTATTGTTTTGGTATATTGTGTAATGGAAAAGAATCTTAAATAATAAGCATTTTCTATTCCGTAAATGTTTTTAAAATCACCATATGTATAAAAGGTTTTTCTCCAGCCTATAATCATAAAGATAATCTTTATAAAGTATGCCTTTCCAATATTTCTACTTGAATAATGTTGAATCACCCTTAGGATATGTTGCCTGCTTTTTAAATTTGTCTTTTGACGTCTTATCTGTGATACGCAGGCTTCATAACCTCTGATCTCCTTTCAAAATTCCATTTTATTTAGTTCCGCCCATTGTTTTCTCCTTTAGGGCACACGCTTTTTATATATAATTATTACTTGGGGACCATACGCCGCTTTTCATGGAATGGCACGGAAGTGTCACATTGAAGGTTCCATGATAACCGCCGTATAAACACATCTGCGGATGTTTCAAAATTCAAAATTTTACTATTTCATGTTTAAATGTTGAGTTCTGCTTAAGCCGGTGCTAGGGGGCGTGGACGGTAACTTGCACTTTCCAGTACCGTCCATGAACAGGCTCAATCAAACCGAGCCTGCAACATTTTCAATCCTGCCGTGTTGGGCTTTCTTTAGGGATTCTGTATTTATCTATTTTATGATCACATCCGTGTTATTTGTGCCGTGTGGCGGCTGTAAAAAGTCTCCCCGTACATTTAATCAATGATGTTATATTTTCGATCCTTGAAGATCGTTCAGCACGACATAATTGTTGTGCTTGTGGTATTTTTAGTTTCAACTTTTCGGCATTTTCAAGTCGGGTGGTTCCAATATTCCTACTTGAATAATGTTGAATCACCCTTAGGATATATTGCCTGTTTTTTAAATTTGTCTTTTGACGTCGTATCTGTGATACGCAGGCTTCATAACCTCTGGTCCCCTTTCAAAATTCCATTTTATTTAGTTCCGCCCATTGTTTTCTCGTTTAGGGCACACGCTTTTTATTACTTGGGGACCATACGCCGCTTTTCATGGAATGGCACGGAAGTGTCACATTGAAGGTTACATGATAACCGCCATATGAACACATCTGCGGATGTTTCAAAATTCAAAATTTTACTGTTTCATGTTTAAATGTTGAATTCTGCTTAAGCCGGTGCTAGGGGGCGTGGACGGTAACTTGCACTTTCCAGTACCGTCCATGAACAGGCTCAATCAAACCGAGCCTGCAACATTTTCAATTTTGCCGTGTTGGGCTTTCTTTACGGATTCTGTATTTATCTATTTTATCATGCCATGTTTTGTAATATACACGTTTGTTGTCAATTTTAATGCTAGAATTATTCCATACTATGTCTTTAACGTTATCTTTGTTTTTATTGTGCTCATGCTGAATGTGAAACCAAGACGAAAGAACACCATTCATAAACAAATTATGTGGATATATATTATTGATATCTTTTTTTGAAAGATTACATTAGAAAATAAACTCATTTCCATATTGCTTTATCTTGTGTTTTACAAAAAGTTTCCATGAACCCTCATTATCTTTGTTTATATACCTTTTTACCCTGCTTGCTTTTACTGCATTAAGATAATATGTAATGTCTATCATTTTAGGCCACCATTTTTGATATTAAGTTTTAAAGTTTTGCGTTTGATTTTTTCTGGTTTTCCTGCCCATAGAAAGTGAAAACATCGCTTTAGTAATTTCTTTCATCTAATCATTGGATGGGTTTGCCAATACTGAAAAGGGATATAATAATTTTGGTAATGCAAAAGTTTTTATCACTATTTCTTTTCCCATTAAAGTAAGCTTTCTGTGTTGCCACTGCTTTAAGCGATTGAAAAAAAAATCTTGAAGTTTAGGTTCTAAATTTATGTTTGTATTTTTCTTGTAATCTGACGATAATAAAATTCCTAATATTTTTGCTGAAATAGATGTCCACTTGACTTTTCTATATTACAATATTCTATATTTGTATTTTTAAATGATCCGACTTGTAATATTATTGATTTCTTTGAATTAAGGTTTAAACCGGAAATTTTACTAAATTCTGTTATCACATAGACAAGGTTCTCGAAAGACTTAACAGAACCATCGTTTATACGAAAGTTGCATCATCTGCAAAGAAGGATTGTTTTATTTCTTTGTCCTCGACTTTTAATCTTTTTATTTAACTATCTTTTTCTATGTAATTGGATAAAATTTCTAAACTTACGATAAATTATGATGATGATAAAGGACATCCTTGTCGAACACCCATTTCTATGGTAAAAGATTCTGAGAAATTACCATTATTAACAATAAAACTTGAAATATCAGTGTAAAAAAGTTTGACCCATTGTATAAAATTTTTACAAAAATTGAACTTTCTCAAGAGTAGTAAAGATGAAATGATGGTTTAAACTATCAGATATTCATAATCGGCAAAGAATAATAAATCTGGTGTTTTCATTTTTGCAGATATTTCAAAAATCATACTTACGTTTTCACCAATGTAACGGTTTTTCATGAAGCCTGTTTGATTGAAACTAATTATAGTTGGCAAAACTTTTTTATGCAATTAGAAATAGATTTTGTTGCTATTTTATAATCCACAAAGTTATTGGTATCCAGTTTGATATGATTGTAAATCTTTTTCTGGCTTTGGTTTTAAAGATATAATTCCTTGTCTTTGAAAAGTTAGTTGTTAGTTTTGATATTTGTAATTACTCGAATCAAGAAATATTTTATGATGCTATCCCAAAATGTCTTATAAAACTCGACAATTAAACCATCAGATACTGGACTTTTGTTGTTTTTATATCTGATAAAGCTATTTTACATTCATATTCGTTTAATATTCATTCACATAAACTATGCACTTTTCTTCTTCATGTAATGTTTTAATGTCTGTATTTAGAAATTTAGATTCTCTGTATTCGTATAAATTTTAAAAACTGATTTTTCTTCTTCTAATATATGTTTCGCGTCTGAAATTACATTTTTTCTATTTTTAACTTTTTTTTCTCCGCATGCTTTTTTCTAAGTTAGAAAAGTATTTACTACTTTTTTATATCTTGTTCTATGTGAATAGCACGTGCTCGCAAAATCGAGCCATTTACACGGTATTCATAAATTTGTTCAAGGTCTTGCTTTTTAGATATCATTTCTTTATGTAATTTATTTTCATTGTTTTGTTCATTATTTTTAGTAGTTAGTATATTTTTCTTATTGTTTTATTTTTTTCATCACATTGAACTCATTTTCTTTTCCTTTCTTTTTCTTTTGACTTGCATATCGAATTGTTTCATTTCTAATTCCTCCCTTTATAACCTCCCAAAGAGTATATGGATTCCATGCTACATTTATTTCTGCTATTTATATTAAAGTAACTGTTGCTTTTATTTGACTTTGATTTATTTATAAAGAATTGTTCAATTAAAAATAACCAGGCCCTTTTGTCATTGCATTTTCATTTATTGTTAAAGTAACTAAAGAGTGATCTTATAGGTTGTGGGAAAAGTCCGATAGGGAGCATTCAATGAAAAAAGCTTATCCTGTTTTCAGGCCTATACCAGGCAATAAATCTAAAACCTGTCTTACAATTAAGCCATTCTTGAAGCGTAGTTTAAAAGCATTCTTTAAATGATGTTTAAGATAGTTCCTGTCTTTAAAAGGATTTACCGGATGTGGTACTAAATGATTCATATGGCAATTTCTAAATTTGTATTTCAAACGATTTAAAAACCGTTTAAAGGTTTAAGAAAATCACTTAAGGATACGAACTGGCTTTTAAAAACAAGTGCAAGTGTTCTTTAATAAACAGTGTCAATAACAAAGCAAATTGTTTATTTTTTTTCTCTTCTTCGAAAAAGTAAAAAAGTGGAAACGTTGTTTATACTTTAGATAAATGCAATTATTTTATAATAACATCATAAGATTGTTAGCTAAACATTATTTCATCATTGTAGACGTATTCAGCTAAAATTTCACGTTATTTGCACTTGAACTTTACATAAAAATAAGAAATTCTTCAAATTTGATATAATTTTTCAAAACCAAAAGAAACATTACAAAAACAACAATTAACATAAACATACACAGATAGAGCAAAATATTGAAACACAAATGATTGTAATAACTAGGCATGATAACATCATCATCATCTTTGAAAAATAGAAAAATATATTTAATTACAAATAATTGTAATAATAGGACATAATAATAACATCATTTGTGGCAAATAGGACATGACTTTTAATTACAAATAATTGTAATAATGGGACATAGCAATAACATCATTTGTGACGGATTGGACAAGACTTTTTAACACAAATGATTGAAATAACGAGGCATGATAGTATGGTCATCAGTGCCAGATAGGACAAGAAGATTATTTTACGCGAAAATGTTATTTCTATCACAGAACAGAACTTAACAGGATTTTTTTCTGTTCACAGGTTATACACCCATTAGAGATCCGTTTTAAACTACTTCAAAGTAATTTCTCAGATAGCTACCATGAATAAATATTGTGAAAGTGGAAAACTATACTCATGATTAAAATTGAGAGATTAAAAAGTTATTTTCCTTTTCTTTTGATAATATCTGAAAATAATTTTTACAAACATATCTGTAACTTTACTATAAACGACACATTTAAAATAAGAATATGAAATATTTATATGTTGATAATATATGGTAGAAAAAGTGATATTTTCGCGTATGTTTCGTCCTTTGTAACTAAGATTTACAAATACATATACTTTGCTTTTAATAATAAAAATATTATACTTTGATATGATTTTTTCTATTTAAGTAAGATTACAATTGAAATCATAAAGTCAAGCTACCAAAGACATTCAGATGTCCTATTTTACCTTTTGTAATGTTATTTTATAAACATCAGGTGTCAAGTAAGGCTTTTCATAACAACGTTTATAATAGATGAAGCCGGTGCTAGTGGGCAAGGACGATAACTTGCACTTTCCAGTACCATCAATGAACTGAGTCGATCAAACCGAGCCTGCAACATTTTGCCGTGTTTGGTGCTCTTTGGGGATTCTGGTATTCTCTATTTTAAAAGCAAACACAATGAAAACAACACAGTATTGAGTATATAATTTGAACAAACAAGCAAGCAGAAAAAAATGGTGTCTCTAATGTGAGTTAATGAGTAAGGAACTTTGAATAATTGCTGCGATAGAAACTTGCCTTTTGTCGTTGTTATCTTTATAACAATTATTGATTGAAGGATCATTATGACAAACTAAATTGTCTTTCTGTAGAGACCTGGCATGTGTTTTATGATACTCAAATTATGGTTTTAGAGAATGTTACATGATAATCGCCTGATGAAAGAAGTGCTGAATATAAAACATTTGTCAAAAAAGTAGTAAAATCTAAACAAAATTATATTTTGACTGACATGGAAAATACTTAATCATTGCAACTTTACTAATCAGAAACAAAATATTGTTCAGGTAAACGTTTTTGAAACTACAGTAGGACGTTTTTGGCCAATAAAAACGAAAGAATACCTATAGCAAAATAGGCATTTTATTCTAACGCCCAACCTTTTTCCTGGACACGTGACACTTCGACGAATATAAAACATTGATTGTTGTGGTGATAACAGTTAGTGTACTGTACGTCTTACATTTTCAAATAGATACCATGAAACCGGAACGCTTTTGGTTTTTCGCTATACTTGTAGTTTTGCCCAGGCAGCTGTTATGTTTAAGTCCCCATGTAAGGACTGGGATTTTTAAGATCGTGAAAAAGCATCCTAAGATAAGATCGTGCGCCCTGAAGATTTTTCAAAAGGTAAGTTAATTGTTATGTAAAATACCCTAATAATGTTTGTTGCATGTGTTTTCAATAGACTAAGGATGATAATGATATATTCTGAGATCATTTTTGTGACGACAAATTTAAATATTAACCCTTTCTCTCATGAGCATATTTTGCAAATTGGCCGTTTTCATTGAAAAGCCTCCTGTTACAAGTTCAAACTGATATGATACTATGAAAAATGCTTTAGTACAAATTAAACTTGGCACATATGTTGACTGGACCATTGCCTTTGTAACGACATGCTCAGCCTTAAATATTTTCTGTTGCCATGGCAACGAGGGACGTCTCAAAATTGCCAATATAAATATGTAAATAGTTTCACGTTACCTTATAATCGACCTGGGGTCATTTTTAGCCTCTCACAAGTCCAAAATTTTCTTGGCGATGAGGGGGTTTACCGCCCCCTACAAACCCCCAAAACCCTACAATCCCCCTTCTGACAACCCCCTGATGTATCTTTTGCATGGGGGCCGGCGCCGAAAATGTGCTCATTTTTTTAGCAACATTTCTCAAACGAAATCATGTGTTTGGGGCCCAAATGGGACATTTTTTCACTATTTGAGGCCTAAAAGAGGGGGGGGGGGGTGTCGAAAGTGCGTTGTTTCGCGTATATATGAGGTAAAGGGTTAAAGTATACAAATTGTACTTTTATGATTTATATATGTTACATTGTAAAGTTTTATTTTGTTGTTGTAAAAATAAAATATTTTGATGGACAACGTGACAAACAGAATTAATGCAAAGTCTTTCTCAAAGAATAAAGAAATAAACCATGCTTTTTTAAGTGAGATTAATTTTAGATAAGATTGTATTACATTACATTACATTAGATTACATAAAATTTACATCGCATTACATTACAAAGGTTACTTAATACAAGCTAGGTTAAATTGAGTTTTATTATTGACAATTGTGCTAGGATAATATTTTAATTTCCGCTTATTTCATTTCAAATACTGCATATTGTATTACTCATTTTACAACTTGTCCTTTCTCTTTGTACACAAGTATTTTTGTTTTCTTCGTTTATTACTCAATCGAACAACTATATTCTATTCATCAGCCTTTGTTTTGAAACAAGTTTTATGTACTCGTTTGTAACGTTATTTTTTATTGGATAATCGTACCGCATATATTGTTAGTTATAAAGATTGTTCACAGTTAATATGGCCCTATATAAACGGTTGTTTGTAAATATGTTTGTTATATTGCATTCAACCGTTTATGTTTGGCCATATAACCTTTCAAGAATATCTATAACGAATTTATAATACTGCAATCAAAACGTTAGATGTTTTTTAATAAATTGACAGCAGTCGTGTTTATAAAACTTTATAAAACTGCACGTTTGTTACGTCGCTTTTCGTTAGATAATCTTGACGTTTATATAGTTTTATATACACAACTGCTGTCGATTCATGAAGAAATCTTATTTTTCTCTCTTAAAAATGATGATTGCTGTATTATAAATTCGTCATAAAGATTGTTGACAGGTTATATGGTCGTATAAAACAGCTCGGGTTATATTAAGAAATAGCCGTTTATATAGGGCCATATAACCTGTCAACAATCTTTATAATTAATAATATAAACGTTTCGATTATCCAATGAATGGTGACGTTACAAACGTGCAGTATTATGAAGTTTTATATACACGGCTGCTGCCAATTTATGGTAAAATTTCACTTTTCTTTTTATAAATAGAAGTTTGCTGTATTAAAATTCGTAATTAATATACCTGAAAGGTTATATGACCGTATATAAATGGTTGTTTGTAATATAACCCTAGCCTAGCGGCTCGTCTAATGTTTACAAACAGCCGTTTATATAGGACCATATAACATGTCAAAAATCTTTATAACTTATATTATAACACTGCCTTTTGTAACGTCGCTTTTCATTGGATAATCGTGACGTTTATGTAGTTTTATAAACCCGGCTGTTGTCGATTCATCAAGAAATCTTACTCTTTTCTCTAAAAAATGATGCTTGCTGTATTATAAATTCGTTATAAAGATTGCTGAAAGGTTATATGGCCGTATATAAACGGCTTTTTGCTGTATAATCATCGCCTAGCGACTCGGGTTATATCTACAAATATGGCCGTATATATAGGGCCATATTACCTGTCAACAATCTTTATAACTAATAAAAAACGCACATTTTTACAGAAAAGTGATTTAAAATTCAGTATTATAAAATTACAGGGCATTTGCAAGTTATTTTTTTAAAAGAAAATTCTTCCTGTTTTATAAATTTATGATAAATATTTCTGAAAGGTTTTATGGCTGTATATAAACGACTGTTTGTAAGCCGCCATGCTCGGGTTATATTTTGAAACAACCGTTTATAATGGACCATATAATATGTCAATAATCTTTATTAACTAATAGTCTAAATTGATATCGTCCTAGAATAACTCTAATTATGTAAAGCCTTTTCCCTCATGATGAAATAATTCGCATGTCAGTCAGTAATGGCAAGATATGTCACAAATTTATTTATTTGTTTGTTTATCTGTTTGTTTGTTTATTTATTTTTATTTTTTTATTATTTATTTATTTATTTATTTATTTATTTATTTATTTATTTATTTATTTATTTATTTTGATTTGCTGTCGTTAAAATACTAACAATTGACATTGTCTCCCTTCCAAATTGTTAAAGACCTTTTCTGTGACAGGATGAATATTATAGTGGAAGATGCTGATTAACGGGGGTGCGAGGCTGAAGGTAATTTTAAACAATAACAAGGGAGGAAAAAGGGGGGATGCTTAGTTAAAAAGGTTATCAAAAGAGTATTTTAAAAACCCGGGTTAGTATTACTAGACTAAGTATACTTTTTTTGACAAAATACTTAATTGGGGAGCATGAAAATTTTTAAAAAAATAACGTATTTTTAGCATAAAAAAAAAATTGCATTTTTACATGGGCAAATGAACTTGGGGGATCAAATGTTGGACCCTGAACATTCATGAATAAAATACACTGGGGAAATGCCAAGCATTTGTAACATTTAAATGAAAAAATAATGCGGAAAAATTTCCCAATCAAGTTTTTCCGAAAACCCTATATATTTTTTGGTGTAATAATACAATCTTTAACATTATCAAATATTACACCCTCTGTTTTTGTTAGCATCTACAACCACGTTATATAACTACTTTCAATCCTTATTATAACCCAGATTATTATGAATTATAGCCAATATGTTTCGATTGTATATATTAGGAGGAAAGAAGTACGCCTTTAACATTGACATTGTCGGACTTGGAGTACAAGAAAAGAACGCTGGAAGTTGTTACAGATCTAAATTTGCAACGGTAAGGATTTTTTGTTTGTTTTATGTTGACTTGATAGCTCAATTCATTTGACATTGTGATATATATTTAATATGTATGATTTTTATTGACGTAAATTGTATTTTAATATTACACGGTTAAAGATAGATGCATTGTCATATTATGAACATGCAAGGCAAGGTTGAAGGATAACTTTTGTTTGATCCTATCATTTAAGCAAGAAAAAAAAACAATATAATTCTTTTATCATATGCACATAAATAAGCTACTTGAACATGATTGGCAAAAAATCGCAATTCTTTAATTGACATCGTAACTGACATAAAACTGCACACAAATTGTAACTAAAAGTCTTAATAAAAGGCTTCTGGAGGGCGTGGGTGATGGTAGGGAAAGTTGGAGAAAGAAACATCATTTCGGCATTTGCATCTGATCCCATTTACCCATAGATAAAATAATTAACTCCAAATTATATTTTTTGGGGGGGGGGGGGGCGGTCAACATTAAAGAAAGCAAATGTAATGATCAAAAGTTTTAAAGTTGCTTTCTGGATTCAAAATGAACAAATAGATAATTGTATTAGGAATGAACTTTTCTTCGCATACAAATGTTGTTATGTCGCAATATTAATCGCATATACATTGGCAAGTCAGAACAACAGACATGAATGATGCGTTAAACAATAAAAAAAAGAAACTATCTTTGTTTTAGGTTTGGGACTACTAAAATTGTTATATATTTTTTATATTTTAGGACTTCTGTCCTGTTAGGTGATAAACCATTTATTCATAATGAGGAGGGAGTTGGATGGACTCTACAAAGACCTTACTTTGATCTGTAAAAATGATTGCATATTAATCTACATGTACTTACTTATATTATGTTTTAAATATCATGAAGACCCATTTCCATAAGTTCATATAATAAGTTATTAAGATTTAGACATGTGGTATTTCTGCCATCGACGGCAGCATTTAAATTACAACGGCAGCATTTTTTCTTTGACCGGACCAGATTGAACGTCTGTAAAACTTTCAAGAAAAGATATTTCAAGATATTTAGCTTGCGTGACCCAAATGGATGAACGTCTATATTAATAACAGCGACTCCTGCCATTTAGTTAAAACTTGAGATATTTTGAACAAAAAAACAGACATTTTCACAGATTTTTCAGAAGCTGTCACTTTTAACCTGCTCAAAATAGTCTCAAACAGGGAAAACGAGTCCAAAATTACCTAATAGTATCTCCAGTCAATGGACAATAGTTTCATAGCAATGAAATGGGTCGTATTTGTGAAATATAATAATACCAACCAAATTTATAACCTACCTGTACCGAGCGGTAAATTTCAGCTATCTGCAATCACTGCAGTGATCTGCCATCACTGGCGCCGGTAATACGGTGTGACGAATGTCTGTTTAAATCTGCTTAAAGGGGAACCTTTATGAAACGAAACATCCATTACGTCCGTTCTAGTATTACTCGTTTTAAACTGTAACATGACTGGTAAACTTAAATCAATGTCGTATTGTGTCAGGAATCCGTCACAATGTGCCTTATTTATATAGACATTGCTGACACACGTTCGTAATAGTTCGTAATAGTTTATCCAAATGCCTTGTATAAATGACGGTATGTTAAGGAAATGATCGACAATATAAAAAACAAAATTGGAGCATAGTATTTAAGACATAAAGGCATAAGGTATGTTACCCAATCTAACAAAAATAAGTGTGATTTACCGGGGACCCTGTGTTGCTTGGTCGTGTGGGGGTTGCGTTCATCGAACGCCGCCCTTCGTTTTGGATCTTGTTTCACATATTTTTCGCTAAATACTTTATAAACGGTCGCTATTAAAGTTTTTGAAGCCGCACAGCACTATCCAAATCAATTCAAAAGAAAAGTTCCAAAGTTTAAAAACATATATTTGTACATTTAAATTTCTTTAAAGCGAACTTGTTGTCTAGTTTCTAAAAGTTAACAAGTGGATATATTAAGTTCAGATGTATAATGATAATGCCACAACTCTTACCTCGATATGTTTTGTCGAAATGCAAAACCGTTCTCCTTTTAGTGGAGACAATGTGTTAACGCATGATTTAATTTGATATTAAGTCTCGGTGTACTACCCTCAATACTGAAATAAGACAGTTGAGGTGCACAGTCCATTATTTGTATACGGAGATAAGAAAACCTTGTCTTTCCATTTAAAGAAAATGTAAATAAACACATTTCGCAGCAAAGTTAAAACTTTAAAATTTGTCCTGAAGTGTGTAAGCTGATGCATGTGAATGTTTGTAGCAACTTAGTATTTGTCCTCAGTAAATCGTGATTCTTATTCAAAATCTTATAACACTCTCCTTCACAGCCAAATTAAGACAATCACCTTTATAAACGTAAAGACAGAATAATTAACATTTTCTCATTTAATTGTTTAAATGGTTCAACACGGTATTATTGTTTCGCACACCCTTTTTATTAACCCTATATTTTCATCTTATTCTGTAAGGGACATCTATCCAATAAGCAATGGAGGATTTAATATGTTTGCAACTGTGATTCCTAATATACAAGCTTGCGATCAACTATTTTATGTATCTGGGAAGAAAACACGTATTTCCTTTTCTTTTCCAACAAACTCCAGCATTCAGGTAAATATATTCATGTACATTAATATGTGAATAATTCTCTGGCGTGGGTTCGATCCCCGGGAGATGCTTTGGTAGTTTAGCGCGGAGGAAGGCAGTCTAGTACTGGTGTAACTCTCCAGGAACGATGTTTACGAAACTACCCGCCTATATGACTGAAATACTGTTGGAAAAAGGCGTAAAATGAAACAAACAAACAAACAAACAATATGTGAATAAATCGAGTGATAAATACTTTTTTTAAATTATTTCTATTTTTAACGTTCAATTAGCAGATATCTTTAAAAGTGGCGCTATTGAAACAAGTGCCTCAAACAAATAACATTTTTTTTTACAGATGCGGTATTGACGGAGTCTTTTTAAATTTTTGGGCACTTTTAACGACACTATTTAGGATTGTTCATAGTTTGGAGACCAACAATGTTGTTAAAGTTTAAGTTGTATATTACCCATGCAAATGCCACGTGAGTGAGTCTGTTCAGGATCCATGCTGTTCGCTATCAGTTTATCTACTTGTATTATACTCTCCTGCGCATCGGTCGAATGTTCCACTATCGCTCACGTACGGAAGCCCATTGAGGCCGTTTTGAGAAAGAAGTTAGAAGTTAGATGTTAGATCTTAGAACATAGATCTTAGAACTTAGGTCTTAACTCTTAGAACTTAGAGGTTCCATATTGGCGGGAACACGTAATATTTACTGCAAGATAGACAAGAAGATGTAAGTGAGTTAAGCTTTTTATTATATTTCTTTAATTTTATTTTTTAATTTAAAGAATTAGAGAGTTATAGCTAGAACGTTAAAAGATTAAGTGATTATATATTATAAATAAGAACCGGGTAAAAAGCAACCAATTTCAATGGGAGGCAAAGGTCGACCAAGCCAACTTCAACAGGCTGGTACAAACTCTGTAAGTGGATATTTTAGCCAGTTCTAGCTATTTTAGCCGATCCTGGCTACCAAAAAAATCTACGATGAGGGCACAAGCGATGAACCTGTTGCCTATATTTATGTAATTATCAATTATCAAATTTAAAACAGTATTTAAAATTGTGTATCTGTTAGTTTTATGATAATTAAAAAATGTCGGTTTTCTAATGTGTATAAAAATAATTTGATTATTTATCCTATTTCAGAATCTTCTTCATCCCTTTTCCGGACGATCAAAATGGTTTCTAAATTAGTATCTAGGTTTAGAGTTTGGCTGTTTGTTATTACACCAGTAACAAGTGTTGTCATCACATATTTAGCTGCCATTCATTTAACAAGAATATAACCGATCAAGTTTGTGTGGCATGCAAATGGTTACGACAAGTTAAAGTCATGTTGATTTTGCATCCTCGGAGCGATCTGTACAGTCGACTCATTTTATGGCTTAAACAGTATCAACAACTCGCCAGCAGTGAAAACGTCATACTACTCTTACACATAAAGAGGAACTAAAAATTCTCAAATATAACGGCACAGAAAGCGTAACATGGTTGAAATGTTTGGATTAGAATGGATAAAAATCCAAGCCAGAAACTAAACATGTAAGATAAAACCCAAAGAGGAGTTTTTGAAATACCTTTCGGAAGACCTGATACACATGTACAAGATTTTGTATTTTGTACCTGGGAATCTATGGAGGACCATAACATCAAAAACGTTTGGTCATCGTGTTGAACAAGAAAAGGACATACAGAAGTGCCAGAACTTTGTGGATCAACTTACACGGCCTCAATGAAACGAAACCGAGAAACTGTTTCGAAGTGTTGTCGTCGAATAACAGAAAGCCTATTAAGCCATTAAAGCGAATCGTTAACATTGTACCTTGAATTTTTTACAGATGATTGTGGAGCATTTACAATGACTTTACAATGAACATGTAATTGAGTATCGTGTTGGCATTCATAATTATTAATAGGAAATTATATTATTTTATCAATTATTATATTAATTATATCATTGATTATATATTATATTCTAACATAGATTTATGTGATTTTAGACCCCCAATATTATCCTTTTGGGTTAATGATGCCTGGATCTTTGAAAAACCTATTGAACTCTTTCAAGATTACTGTTTATATGGAACGCCTGGTGTAGTCAGAGCTTCAATAAATGGTCCGATCAAATTATGTGTCTACTCTACATTTAAAATTTCATTTATGTTCACTTTGTATTAGCGGTGAATTCTTCCGTGTGTTCCATTTCTACCAGGTCAAGATCACAGTTGCCACTCAAATAAAAAGATAACCATTGCCTTAATTTTAAAAGAAGTGCACTTCTGTATTAATATTTGATGACATTATCAGTGTTTTAATACTGATTTGGGTTTTACCATGATACATATGTATATTAAAAGTATTGAAATAAAATGCTATTTGCTACAATTTCCTTAAGGTGACAAAAGTGCATTATTCTGCACAAATGATTGAGATGGCGTGACTTGTTCTTGGCTTCAAATGGGCCTGCAGTATATATTCACAAGGACATTTCATTACTGAATAGAAACATATGGTCGTCAAATTGGCAGGGTACGAATGATGGCTTATCAAGCAATTGCTGTATAACAATACTAAGCTATAATACTAGATATAAAGCGTGCTAAAAATAATGAAAGAATCCATAGCGATTTTATGAAAAAAAACCTCATGCAATTATTGTGGCTATAGTTGCATGTTGCCTTTAAATTGCAGTGATGAGGCAAAACAGTTTGCAGACGTATTTTTTGGTTTATATGCAGTACGTTTTATTGATAGTTTTGTGCGTGCGTGCGTGCGTGCGTGTGTGTGTGTGACGGCCTTTTGTTCAAAGAAAGTGTCAGCATCAGAAGAACCATTTCAGACTGATTTTCACACGATACATCTGCACTTTCGCATGCCTTTCAGACTAGTAATGACGTGTCCAACTATTTTAAAACTTAGACATCAGAAATTAGTTCTTAGAACTTAGACATTAGAACTTAGACATTAGAAATTAGTTCTTAGAACTTAGACATTAGAACTTAGACATTAGAACTTAGACATTAGAACTTAGTTATTGGAGCTTATGAAATTTTTAAAAAAAATGTTTTTGAAAGAGGTAAAAGAAGGAAATATAACTCCGTTATCATAAATAAAACTTTATTCAAGTAACAGTTATCATACATAAAACTTAATTCAAGTAACAGTAAACTACAAAACACGAAACAAGGCACTTATCTCATTTATCACAAAAAAAGAATATCACAGTCTCGACAAGAACTTGTCAATAGCGTGCAAACTTCAGAAACCATTAATACTTCATCTCTGTCACAATTACATTTTTTGTAAAGATCAATGATATCTGTAGAAAAAAAATGGAATGAACAAAAAACTTTTTTTAAAACGTTTTGTCAATAGTTTTAGAAAAAATAAAGCGTTTCTTAATCACGTCAGTTAGATATCAAAACATATATGCAACAGGAGACTTGAAATTAAACAGAACGATGAACTAAGAACTTGGATATACAGATTCTGTAGAAATGGCTAATTAGTTTTAATGTGTCAATATGACGCTATCAATGCGGGCGAGTTTGTTGCTGTTGTTGTTACTTCGAGAGATAAAATGTGTCGACTGTACCCGATCCGATCGCTCCGTGGATGCAGAATCCACACAGCTTTAACTGTAAGCTCCTCTGGATTACTACAATGAAGGTGTCCCTTTCCATCGTCCTTTGGTGTACGTGTGTTTGCGTTGGATAATTTGTTTGCTTTCAGTATTAGTTTAATATTATTGTAAAATAAACTATTGGATAAGTGTAATTCTTAAATCAGTTCTAGGCTGTTAAATTGGCGCTCCTTCTGAGAATGACAGCTAAAATCCATGATCACAAACACTAGTAATAACACCGGTGTTATAAACAGCCAATTCAAACATTGCCTGCCGCCATGGACGAGAACAATTTTTCGTCCAGAAAAGGGAATAAAGAGAAGAGTATCGCACTAGGAAAAATAATCAAATATTTTAATACCATTAGAAAATCCGACACATTTTTTACGATTATTAAAAACTATTTAGATACATGCCATTTTAAATTACTAGTTTCAAATTTTGTAATTGGGTGAATCAATCATTAAATCAATGCAAAGAGATATATCAAGTTCAAGCTGTGCCGCCGATATGAGATTTTGTGTAGCAGTCGGCTTGAATAGCTAGAACTGATCAGAAAGATAGTGTACTATGGAGTGTAGATTTAGAATCACCACTGCATTGTTGTAGATAGCTTAGTTCTCTCGACTTTTTGCGTCACGCGTATTGGAATTTGGTTGTCGTTAGACTTTCTTATTTATAATTAATAATATCATGATTTAAAGGATCTGTATAAACATTGCTACAGCTTATTTGCTCTGAGCAATTCTTTAAATAGAACATACGAATTGAAAAATAAGGGTGAAAAGATGCGATAAAGATAAAAAGATGTATCCTTACTTACAATCTTACTTGTCTAGTCTTGCAGTAAAATATACGCGTTTTCCCCGCCTATACGGATCCTCCCTAAGTCTTAAGAAGTCTAAAGAATCTTAAGTTCTATCAGATCTATAGCTGCTAAGTTCAAACTTCTATCTCAAACGGCCTGCAATGGGGCTTTCCTATACTCGACGTCTGGAGAGTAACGGTAGTGTAAATTCTACGGTAAGCCTGCGAAGGGAAGCGTACTGTGTATTTGAGTTGATAAGGCGAACAGCATGGATCCTGATCAGACTGCGCGGATTTGGCTCCGTAGAGTATTTCAGGGGTTTACCAATTGTGACAATAGGAAAATGAATAACGTCAAAAGAGTCATATTTAGATGCTCGTTGTCATGGTTACTTTTTTCTTAGATTTTATATTGTGACGACAGGGATAGTGTTTTATGTTGTCTATGATACAAAAGCGAAAAAGTACAACAAACACTCGGCAAACTGATTTTATACTCGGGGCTGCGCGCTTCTAGTACGAATCTGATCGGAAATGTACGTGGCATCTAATTATGTCTTTTTGTCGTTTACCTTTTTTCCTGTTGTTACAATAAGTAGTTCGCGTCCCCGTGAATTTGAGAAATGAGCATGCTCTCTTTCTATCCCGACAAACAGTGTAGTAACGTGGAGTACAGGTGCATTATGCCTGTTCTCCAGTTAACGCACTTAGCATGAATGGGTAAACGATATAACTATGACCATTTTGAATAAAAAGGGGCCCTCCAAACCCAAAATGAAAACAAATTTTTCAATTGGAAACCCGCTTAACTTTGTTTAAAGGAATATTGTTCTTTTTTTATAGGCGCTATTACTTTATTTTAAAAACACACCAAACAAATACATTATATATGCTATTCAAAAAAATTATTGTAATATTTAAAAGCAAATTGAAAAATTTTTAAATTTTTCCCAAAAAATTAAATATTTGTTCGGGGTAGTAAAACTAAAATTTAATTTTTGGCCTTAATTATGTCTTTTTACGGGTTTTCCCTTAAACACAAAAAGGTATTGTATTTTTTAACTTCGCCTAAAATTTTATTTAAAAAACCATGAGGCTTTTAATTTGTGCCGTATGTTTTGGAGTGTATGCTCTTACAGAAAATGACGACTAGGACTAACAGTACTAACTTTATATTTCGAACAGGAGTGATAGCGATCGAGAATGTTTCTAATTTCTGTAGAACAGCTGGGATGAATACTAGCATACGTAGTGTCTAGCTTTATTCCGGCCCTTTCATTATTAACACTTTATTACGTCACTATGTTCTCTGAAGTACTATGAAGAATGAGAAGTCGACTTATGAACGGATTCGATATCGAATTGACTTTTGTTCGTCTATGAAAATTTAAACGCCTCAAAAGTTTTAAGAAATACAGCGTTTCATTGTACGAAAAAATAAAGTTGGACACTAAAGCAAAATTTGAAACATCAAATTCATTGGACCATTGTGACTTTTCTATAATTTCTACACAGATCTGCAGTAAATTTATGAATGCATCTCACCTTTAACCAATGCAATGGAGACAAACACATTTTTATTATTTATTAGTTTATACATTTTTGTAAAAACATTTTACAAACGTTTTGGCCATGTATCAATCTCATTTTGTTCTTGTTGTTGTTTTTGTTTATAACTTACGAATGAATTTTAAAGAATCTAAAATATGATTACAATATCAGAAAAGCTTCGTTATTTACTGACAATTCTTACATTGCTCTGTGCTCTGCTTGAAAAGTGTTCAGAATCTTTAAAAGCATGTATTAGATTAAGCACTTAAAAAGCTTTACCGATAAAAGCGGTTTGTTGTTAGTATTACACGTACATGTATATGTAAACGCGTACTGATAAAGAGATTTAATATATTAATTTACTCAAGTTCATAACGAAGTTTTTTCCAAACATATCTGATGCATTTATGAAACTGTTACTTCTGAAATATTTCAGCCATATATTAAGCAAAGAACATATGCTTTTTAAACTAATGACGATGTGATATTTTTGAAAATTTCACATTAATTTAAATGTATTTTTTTTTTCCGTTCTTTAACTTTGGTAACATCGCTATCTGTTGAATAAACATTTTACACAAAGAATCGTTTATTGTACATATGTTACATACATTTTTACATTTTATTCAATATTCTTTCCTTACTGAACTTTTGCATGGATGTTAAAAAAATTTAAAACTGTACCAAATGTGTGAACGGTAACTTTGAATTTCATGGGTTTCCTTTCTTTTCTTCTGTTGTTGTTGGTGGTGGTTGTGTTTTGTTGTTTTTGTTGTTGTTGTTGTTGTTGTTGTGGTTTTTATGGGTACTCAATTATATAAATTCATGTATTGTCTTGGGGTTTTCTTTTCTTTTCTTTTTTTTTTGTCTTTTTTGCAACAAAAATTAAAATGCAAATCATGTTTTAAGAATAATTCTGCCGCAGACCATGCAAGATTTCGTTGGAGCTTCAATTTTTGAATTGTCCTATCCCGAAGTGTCCCACGAATAATACTGACTTTGCTGCAGTAAACCTTAGAGAAAGGGGTTGTGATACAATAATATAAAACAGATATCAAGAATATTAAATTTGTTGATGTATCCAACGTTCGAATGTGTCTCCTTAAGATAAAACTGACACCTAAAGAAAGAAAATTAAAGGTACTTAACTTTATATTTAATACAAGGCTGAAATATACTACATGTACATTCTTTTTCCTACAGCTAGATCCCGTATTTGCGTTTAACTTCGGACGTTTTTATCTTAAAGTTTATAATTTTGGAATTGTTCCTTAAAATACGAGTTTTTAAACTTTTCGTACCTGAAAAAATAGAAATAACAACGAAGCTATCATTACCTTACATGACATAATTTTAATTTTTATTATTTACTGATGATATGGCTAATAGGTAAAAATCCAGATACTATACATATTATTCTTTTGAATCTCTTATTGTCTTATTGTAATACTTTGGGCCTTAAAGCTGCACGCCTCAAGATGTGCAAAAATAGTTCAATAAAATCAAACCGTTTTGCATATTTTGACCTCTTTTTGGTAACTTACATGGGTTGTAAGTGCCATTGATAATATGTAAATTGCATTCTTTTGGTATCTTCACAATATTATACTTTTAAATGCATTTTCAAATTTTCCTGAAAATTGGCATAAATCTGAAGGCATGCTGCTTTTAAGTTAATTCTTCAAAAACAACATTATGATAATTCGTTAGAATTAAAACTGTTAGATTTAGTAGAAATAGGAAAACTTGTGCAGAAGGATATTGTTTGTGTTGCAATAATTTAGATTTTAAAGACGGGTACCATTTTATCTGCTATGTTATGATGTTATAAGGAAACAACACTTAAAAGCTGCACGCCTCCAGATTAGCAAAACATTTTCAATAAAATCAAACAAAAATGTTCTAAGATTTTAGAAAAAGTAAAAGATTAAAAAAATCTAGTAATTATTTACATGTTATGTGCGATTAATGACCGATTTTTCAGTATGATAACAATGTTTCTACTGCGTTACTAACGCAGTAAGGGCTTATTTTTGCATATTTTGACCTCTTTTTTGGTAACTAACAAGGCTTGTAAGTGCCATTGATAATATGTATCTTCCATTCTTTTGGTAACTTCACAATATTATACTTTTAAATACATTTTCAAATTTTCATGAAAATTGGCATAAATTTGGAGACATGCTGCTTTTAAAGCTTCATATAAAAGAAATCTATCAGTATACAAAACTACTCAACTGTTAAACTCAGAATTCAAAATAAGCTTAAACGTTTATCACAATTTGAAAAAAGAAGCTCTTTCCATTAGGTATACGCATTAAACTGCTTATGTATGAAATTTAAATCAATGTTCATTCACCAAATGTTTTGTTTTCATTCCAAAAACATTCATAACTAATTCAATTTATTTATAAAACTATACATTAATTTCCCCTTTAATAGCTATATGTTAGTATACGGTAAGAGTGATATCCAGGTTTTGTTTGTTAATTTTCATGTACATGTGAACACAATGTATTGTAAATTATGTATTTTGTACAAGAAGTAATAAAATTTCTGTTCTGTTCTGTTTTTTTAAAGCCATAAAATATAACATCAAGCTCCGAATATAAACTTACATTTTATTAATAAATTTAAACAAACTTTTGACTCCCGACACTATACAAACACTCTCCTGAAAAGGCAAGTAAACTCACGACAATATACAAATACTCAATCCTATCCTGAAAAGGCAAGTAAACTTACGACACTATACAACTACTCAGTCCCCTCCTGAAAAGGCTAGTAACTTTACGACACTATACAACTATTCAATCCCCTCCTGAAAAGGCTAGTAAACTCACGACACTATACAACTACTCCATCCCTCTGCTTTAAAAGACTTAGTAAACTCATGACACTATACAATTACTCCATCCCCTCTTTCAAAAGTGGGTAGTAAAACTCATGACACTATACAACTACTCCATCCCTTTCTGAACAGGCTAGTAAACTCACGACATAATCCAACTACTGCATACCCTCCTGAAAAGGCTAGAAAACACACGAAACTATTAAACTTCTCCATGCTCTCCTGAAAAGGCTTGTAAACTTACGACATCATACAACTACTCCATCCCCTCCTGAAAAGCCTAGTAACCTAACGATAATATACAACTACTCCATGCCCTCCTGAAAAGGCTAGGAAAATAACGACACTATACAACTACTCCATCCCCTCCTGAAAAGACTAGTAAACTCATGACACCATACAACCACTCCATAAATTTAAACAAACTTTTGACTCACGACACTATACAAACACTGTCCTGAAAAGGCAAGTAAACTCACGACACTATACAACTATTCAATCCCCTCCTGAAAGGGCTAGTAAACTTACGACATTATACAACCTCTCCATGTCCTCCTGAAAAGGCTAGTAAACTCACGACACTATACAACTACTCCATCCCTCTGCTTTAAAGACTAGTAAACTTACGACACTATACAATTACTACATCCCCTCTTCAAAAGGGTAGTAAACTCTGACACTATACAACTACTCCATCCCCTTCTGAACAGGCTAGTAAACTCACGACATAATACAACTACTGCATCCCATCCTGAAAAGGCTAGAAAACACACGAAAATTATTAAACTTCTCCATGCTCTCCTGAAAAGGCAAGTAAACTTACGACATCATACAACTACTCCATTCCCTCCTGAAAAGCCTAGTAAACTAACGATACTATACAACTACTCCATGCCCTCCTGAAAAGGCTAGGAAACTCACGACACTTTACAACTACTCCATGCCCTCCTGAAAAGGCTAGGAAACTCACGACATCATACAACTACTCCATGCCCTCCTGAAAAGACTAGTAAACTCACGACACTATCCAACTACTCCATGCCCTCCTGAAAAGGCTAGTAAACTCACGACATCATACAACTACTCCATGCCCTCCTGAAAAGACAATTAAACTAACGATTCTATACAACTACTCCATGCCCTCCTGAAAAGGCTAGGAAACTCACGACACTATACAACTACTCCATGCCCTCCTGAAAAGGCTAGGAAACTCACGACACTATACAATTACTCCATCCCCTCCTGAAAAGACTAGTAAACTCACGACACCATACAACTACTCCATGCCCTCCTGAAAAGGCTTGTAAACTAACGATACTATACAACTACTCCATGCCCTCCTGAAAAGGCTAGGAAACTCACGACACTATACAACTACTACATGCCCTCCTGAAAAGGCTAGTAAACTAACGATACTATACAACTACTCCATGCCCTCCTGAAAAGGCTAGGAAACTCACGACACTATACAATTACTCCATCCCCTCCTGAAAAGACTAGTAAACTCACGACACCATACAACTACTATCTCCCGAAAAGGCTAGTAAACTCACGACACTATACAATTACTCCATCCCCTCTTCAAAAGGCTAGTAAACTCACGACACTATACAACTACGCCATCCCCTTCTAAACAGGCTAGTAAACTTACGACACTATACAACCACTCCATCCCCACCTGAAAAGGCTAGTAAACTCACGACATAATACAACTACTGCAACCCATCCTGAAAAGGCTAGAAAACACACGAAACTATACAACTTCTTCCATGCCCTCCTGAAAAGCCTAGTAAACTCACGACATCATACAACTACTCCTTCCCCTCCTGGAAAGCATAGTAAAGTAACGATACTATACAAATACTCCATGCCCTCCTGAAAAGGCCAGAAAGCTCACGACACTATACAACTACTCCATCCCCTCCTGAAAAGACTAGTAAACTCACTACACCATACAAGAACTCCTTTCCCTCCTGAAAAAGCTTGCTAACTTTCGACACTATACAACTACTCCATCCTCTCCTGAAAAGACTAGTTAACTCACGACACTATACAATTACTCTCTCCCGAAAAGGCTAGTAAACGCACGGCACTATACAGACACTCCATCCCCTCCTGAAAAGGCTAGTAAACTCACGACACTATATAACTACTCCATCCCCTCCTTAAATGGCTAGTTAACTTACGACACTATACAACTACTTCATCCCCTCCTGAAAAGGCTAGTAAACTCACGACACTATACAATTACTCCATCCCCTTCTCAAAAGGCTAGTAAACTCACGACACAATACAACTACTCCATCCCGTACTAAAAAGGCCAGTAAACTTACGACACTATACAACCACTCCATCCCATTCTGAAAGACTAGTAAACTCACGACACTATACACTATTCTATCCCCTCCTGAAAAGGCTAGTAAACATACGACACTATACAACTACTCCATCCCCACCTGAAAAAGCTAATAAACTCACGACATAATACAACTACTCCATCCTCTCCTGAAAAGGCTAGTAAACTCACGACAATATATAACTACTCCATGCCCTCCTGAAAAGGCTTGTAAACTCACCACATTTTACAACTACTATCTCCAGAAAAAGGCTTGTTAACTACTCCATCCCCCTCCTGAAAAGCCTTGTAAACTTACGACACTAAACAACTACTCCCTCCCCTCCTGAAAAGGCTAGTAAACTCACGATACTATACAACTACTCAATCCCCTCCTGAAAAGGCTAGTAAACTTACGTAAATACACAACTACTCCATCCATCTCCTGAAAAGGCTAGTAAACTCACGACACTATACAACTAATCCCTCACATCCTGAAAAGGCTAGTAAACTCACAACACTATACAACCACTCCATCCTCTCTTGAAAAAAGCTAGTAGCGATACTATACAACTACTCAATCCCCTTCTGAAAAGGCTTGTAAACTTACGTAAATATACAACTACTCCATCTTATCTTGAAAAGACTAGTAAACTCACGACACTATACATCTACTCTATCTCCTTCTGTAAAGGCTAGTAAACTCACAAAACTAAACAACCACTCCATCCCCTCCTGAAAAGGCTAGTAAACTTACGACACTATACAACTACTCCATCCTATCTTGAAAAGGCTAGTAAACTCACGACACTATACAACTACTCCATCCCCTCCTGAAAAGGCTAGTAAACTCACGACACTTTAAAACTACTCCATCCCCTCCTGAAAACGCTAGTAAAGTCATGTCACTATACAACCACCCCATCCTCTCTTGAAAAGGCTAGTAACGATACTATACAACTACTCAATCCCCTTCTGAAAAGGCTAGTAAACTTACGTAAATATACAACTACTCCATCTTATCCTGAAAAGACTAGTAAACACACAACACTTTACATCTACTCTATCTCCTCCTGGAAAGGCTAGTAAACTCACGACACTACACAACCACTCACTCCCCTCCTGAAAAGGCTGGTAAACTTACGACACTATACAACTACTCCATCCTCTCATGAAAAGGCTAGTAAACTCACAACACTATACAACTACTCCATCCTCTCTTAAAAAGGCTAGTAAACTCACGACACTACACAACCACTCCATGTCCTCCTGAAAAGGATAGTAAACTCACGACACTTTAAAACTACTCAATCCCCTCCTGAAAACGCTAGTTAAGTCATGACACTATACAACTAATCAATCCCCTCCTGAAAAGGCTAGTAAACTTACGATACAATACAACTACTCCATCCCCTCCTGAAAAGCCTAGTAAACTTACGACACTAAACAACTACTCCCTCCCGTCCTTGAAAGGCTAGTTAACGCACGACACTAAACAACTACTACATCCTCTCCTGAAAAGGCTATCAATCTCACGACACTATACAACTACTCCATCTGCTCCTGATAAAAAGCTAGTAAAATACAAAAACAAACTCTAACACAACTAATCCATCCCCTCCTGAAAAGGCTAGTAAACTCACAACACTATGCAACTGCTCCATCCTCTCCTGAAAAGGCTAGTAATCTCACGATACTATACAACCAATCAATCCCCTCCTGAAAAGGCTTGTAAACGTACGACACAATACAACTAATCTCTCCCCTCCTGAAAAGGCTAGTAAACTCACAATACAACTACTCCATTTCTACCTGAAAATGCTAGTAAACTTAGGACACTATACAACTACTCCCTTCCATCATGAAAAGGCTAGTAAACTCACAACACACTATAACTACTTATACAACTACTCCATCCCCTCCTGAAAAGGCTAGTAAACTCACGACACTACACAACTACTCCATCCCCTCCTGAAAGGGCTAGTGAACTCACGACACTACACAACTACTCCACCCCCTCCTGAAAAGGCTAGTAAACTCACGACACTATACAACTGCTCCATCCCCTCCTGAAATTGCTAGTAAATTCACGACACTATACAACTACTCCATCCCCTCCTGAAAAAAGCTAGTAAAATACCAAAACAATCTCTGGTACATTGCATTTACCTCTTTTAAATTGAACACCTTTTTGAACAATGGTACGATACATATCTATAAACGAAAGTCAACATGCAATTTGTAAATATGTGCAAGTGAAGGAAACTGCTATAATTTATTTAGATCTTATCTTATTTCCTTCTTTACCAATGGTAGTGAGTGCTTAGACGTCAACCAAAAATATAACACGTATTCAAGCCAGATAAATTCCTTGTAACAGATGTACAGACGATCTTTTTTGGCCAAAAGTATGCTAATATTATTCCTAACGATCATTCATTATCCTTAAAATAGCTTAAACAAGCGGCATATCTTCAATTAAGTTCGGTATCGTCAATAAGCGGCATATCAATTTTTCGTCAAGGATGTTATCAGCAACAAGCATAATTATTTTCCGTCAATTACATTTTCAGCAAAAAAACAGTACTTTATCAATATTCCGTCAAGGACGTTGTCAACAATAAGCAGTATTTTAATCAGTTTATCAATATTTGGCAGGGCGTTATCAGCAAAAAGCGGTATAAAGAATTCGGTCAAGGATGTTCTCAACAATATGTAGTATATCAATCTTCGGTCGAGGACGTTATCAGCAACAAGCAGTACATCAATCGACGGTCGAGGACGTTATCAGCCAAAAGCGGTGTAAACATTTTGGGTCAAAGCGTATCGATCTTCGGTCTCAAAAGCGATTTCAAATTCTTCGCCCAATGACGTTATCAACAACCTACAGTTTATACACCTTCGGTCGAGGACGTTATCATTAGCAAGCGGTATATCAATCTCCTGTCAATCACGTTATCAACAACAAGCACTCTATAAATCTTCGGTCGAGGACGTTATCATCAACAAGCGGTATATCAATCAGCTGTCAATTACGTTATTAACAACAAGCACTATTAAATCTTAAGCCAAGGACGTTATCAGCAAAAAGCGGTGTAAAAATCTTCGGTCAAGCACATTATCAACAATAAACAGCATATCAATCGTCGGTCGCATAATGTAACGTAATCGGGTTTACTGGTAGGTCACTCTTGGTCCCGATCGGCATCACCATCGGTTGAATTGGTAGCTCACTGTTGGTTCAAGAACATTGTATACTATTGACTAAATTACTTGGGTGACCGTAAAAGGATATGAAAAACTAATATTGTATATTACAATTCATGCATAATACTAATTGATTAGTCTTATTCTTAATTAACGTTGTTTTGTTTAAGACATTAAGTCTTTGTGCAATGTAAATAATTTGTTTTACAATATCAAATGTGACCAATGATAGAAGCTATATTGAAATGAACATTGATGTCCATGTCGTCAAAACAATTTGAAGATCTAACACCTATTAATTACAATAGTCCTACTGTAGTCCACAAAAATTTCCTACAAAGATAAAAATTAGGTACTTTGAATAAGGAAGTGACGCAATATATTCCCATATCCCGAATGAAATGAATAATAGATTTTTAGTGCGACGTTTAATCGGATTTGAATTAATCAAAGTGTTGCGACACTTCTATTTAAGGGATCATTTTACACACTAAAATAATTTTGCTGGGCAAATGATCATACATTTTGCGTGCAAGCAACCAAGCTAGCTTACAAATCGTCATTGGTTTCACTTAGGTCAACCTTTTGCTCGAGGGACACTTTGGTCTTACTCCACAAATAAAGCTGGTAATTCACTATTTGACATTTACATTGTCGATGTGATTTAACCCCTCCCCTATAAGAAACAAAAAACTGGGAAAAAGTATTTTATGAACCGAAAACAACACCCAAATTATTGATATTAGGCATATCACAAACACTTATTTAAACATTAAATTAAGAAAATAATTTACTGTTCTTGAAATGCAATTTTTACAACAACTTCGCTAAATGGATTAAAAAAGACACGTTTGTTTTGCAAATTTGTTTATCTCAATTATTGAAAGTGTTTTTATCTACAATGAATTGTCTGTTGTACCATAAATAGTTGTGTTGAAAGTATTTATTATCGTGCGTGACAACAACCAACGGAAAAATTATAAAGGGAGATTGTTTATTATAATACATAATATTGTTATTTGTATTGTATATTAATAAAGTTGTTGACTTGTTTGTAATCAAAATTTTAATGTAAAAGGTAAAATTATGTACTATGTCTCAACTGTCTTAAAAAGACACAAATGTCTGGCGTCTATATTTAACCTAGATTTCATAGTTTTATCAAGAGATGTCATCTTATGTGTTTCAGTTACACCTGCGCTAAACCGTAATACCACGCAAAAATGAATGCAAAAAGCTTAAACTATTGTTGATGATGCAATATAATTAAATAACTTTGCTTGTTGAAGTCTTTGCTTACATAAAAAACACTAAGAGATACAATAGAAAAGTAAACATATAATAAATTACTAGATGTTTAACAATACATTTATACAATCAATGATGTTTCGAAATATTCTTTTTCAGCCATGTTATCTCACAAAGTTTTCATCTGGATTATACACGGTAGAAAAGACTAATTAATACAACTGGACAGCTTTAGATTATTTAGGGGTTTTTTTCCAATCATTTATTTGTTGTTTTGTTGTTGTTGTTTTTTAAATTTCTTATCAGTTACTAATTATTTCCTATTATTCAATCATTTATTTGTTTTCTTTGAATTCCTTATCAGTTAAAAAATATTTATCATTTTAGTTATTAGCTCGTCCGTGCTCTGCCTTGTGTCCTGTCATGTTTTTGTTTAGGGTCCGCCTGGGCTCCTTGTCACTGGTTCTTGTTGCTGGGTCGTGTGGGGGTAACGTTCATTGAACGCCGTCTTTCCTTGTTGATCTTGTTTATCATACTTTACTCTTGCTTCAACTTGGTAAAAGTGAGCACACCCTAATGCAATACTTCATAACTGGAACTTTTGAATTTTCCGTTCAGCTACAGGATTCAGAAGAATACCTGGGTACGAATCCTACACGAAACCATCATTTTCTCTCGTCAGGTCTATTCTTTGTGTGTTTCCTTTGACTGATGTATTAATCTTATCCTAAACAAATGGAAATTATTCCATCTAGAATATATGTAGGTTGATGTTGCATCCAATGAAGGACGCCTTTCTTACTAATCATTTTTTTCTCATGTTTTATGTAATATGGTAAAAAGGGCAAAGGTTAAAAATATAAACAGCATATTAATGATTTTCTAAAATTATCATGACTAGCTTTCCTAAATATTTGCTAAAACGTTTAGGATATAGATAACTATTATAGGATTTCAAAGCAAAAGCAATGCAGTGTAAAAAAAGATAACATGTGTTATTATTCAAATATTACCGTTATGTCTTTATTTTTGGAAATACCTTTGAATGTAAGTATTCGAAATTGGTATATAATATGATAAATAGTCTTAACATTGCTTCAGAAGTGCAGATATGAACAAAGCAATCTTTTATTTAGATTAACCAGTACTTCCATTAAAATATCAAAATACTTGCAGGTAAAGACTTTCTATTAACGCAGACAGCATAATATGTTTTTGCATTTTTCTATCATTTTTTTTTCTTTTACGTAACCGCCCCTTTATGTAAGCATTCTTTTGTAAAGTATTTTATCAAACTGAGTGATATCACAGTGACTTATGTTTTGCTTATGCTTTTTGCACATGTGATAATATCTTCCTAGATTGATGTAGCTTTCAATGTGTTGTTCTACAAACACAGTTTCAAATACTGCAACAACTGATTCATATGTTTGTGTAAATATATCTAAAGTAAACTTAGATGAATGCACTGATTAGATAGAGAAAATAAGAGTCGCTTGGTGACGAGATTTGCGGAAGAATTTACCTAAATGGAAAAAACTATTCCTAGAACAACCGTCACATTTATGATAGCGACAATTTCTTTCTTGTAACTGCAAAATATTCATACAAATGTATTAAATAATTATAATAGCAAATATAGAGCTTTTTCTTCATATCTTTATTTTAATATCTAACCTTAACAACAAAACAATTTTTATACATTTTATGATTTTTCAAAATGTGGAAACAAAGTGATCCATCGGAAGCATAAATCACAAAAGAATTACATACAAATTGCAGACTCGCTTTGATTGAGTCTGTACATGAGGGATAATGAATTAGTGCAACATCCCTCACGTTTCCTAGCAACGCCTTGTGCGGTACTCAATTCTCAACACTTGATACTGCTGGCATTAATGATCCCGAAGGACCAGAAAAATATAACAATACTGAAGTGAAGAACGGGGCAACCTTTTACAGCTGCCACACAGCACTTTACCATGTGCTGTTGTGTTCAAAGTTGTTTTTTTGTTGTTGTTTTAACAGCTAGCTACACATTGCAATTTGTGTTCACTCCTGTAAAATACCGGTATATTTCGACTTCACGGAAAACAAACAAGTAAATATCAGCTTTCTTCACTACGAGATACACTTGCAGAATAACGATATCACCGCAGTTTGATGATTAAAACATCCCCATGTGCTATACATTATTTTATAATTAATCGTAAAATTGTGGATGAAACAGTCATCCCTTGTCAAATTCCGTGTGCATTCTATCAACTGAAGAAAGAAAAACTTCTTTGTAGCACTATAACATTTTGATGACAAACTAGAACATCGATTTTGTGTTCAGATTAATGATGCACTCTAAACAAAAATCATTGTATTTTTTTTATTAAATCTTACATGGCTCAAAATGTTTTAGTGATTAAAGTCTTTGCGACTCTTTTTATATAGAAAGTTATGTTTTCAAAATTTGATACCTTAACTATTTCTTCATTTTGCATATTTTTTATTTTAACCAATGATGTTATGTAGACAGCAATGTTGTTTGACGTATGAAAGCGATCTCAATATCGTGTTAGTGGCGTCCGTGGCCGGGTAATGTCTTCCTCCACCACCAGCAAAGCTGCAAAGTCGCCATATGACCTATAGAGTGTTGATGTTACGTAAAAGTTAACCAAAGAAATATTGTATCAATATAAGTACATACAAAATAATTACTGACAAAAAAGTACCGAACATTAATTGATCAACTGTGAATGGATATGATAGGACCAATACACATATCATCTCTATGGCTCTATATATTTCAGCATCTATAACTATAATCATAGAATAAATGAGGAGTTAAACCACATCAACTATAAATAACCTCTAATTGATTAAAAAGAAAGGTGGTCTTTCCATAGGTTTACAAGTACACAATTCCCCATCTGTTACATTCCTAGAAACCACAACAAGCAAAAAATTCATTCAATATAATTATTCAGTTACTACTTATTTTGTAGGAAGTTTACAAAGTACGCTTCTATGACATTAATTTACATTCATTAACACTTTAGTGCACTTTGGTGCAGGTGTATGATTTGGTGTAATAATCATATTCTATGAAGTAAGAAATATCTATTTACGATAGGCTAAGCACCGTGTTGAAACATGCCTCAAAAATATCATAAGACTGCTTTTGTAAGAATGAAATATGACACAAACATGTACTTTTGCACCACAAAGTAACACTTTCTCCTATAAGTTAAAACCTTTTATAATTGTTGTTGTTTATGTTGAACACGCAAACTCTTGCATTCAAAAGTACTTTATTACAGACTCATATGACATTACAGAATTTCTAAATATGTTTTAATTTGTGGATTACAAAACGTACATTTCTGGTACCGTTTATTCGTATTTAATATTTGATTTCAAATACGATCACATAACTTTCAATGATTAAAATACACGGTTTGGAATTAAATTTGCAATAATCTAACAAAGAAGAAATATAACGATGTATTAGACAAAAGAAACTATAAAATATCTATGATGAAAACTAAAAAACTGCGGTTACGCTTTTACATTCTTTTCACTTCATTGGAGACCAAATTCGAGATGGAAAGAGCAAGGTGATGTATTGTCTTTGTACAGAGCTCTTCAAAACGTCACTTATGACAGAATAATAGAAAGAAAGAAATAAGGCACACACTACCTGCAACACCAACATAAATCTCTTTACATTAGCATATATGATATAGGATTATTGGTTTGGCAATGTCGTGCAAAACCGGACATGTTGTTCATTTACCTATACAATTTATTTCATTGAAAAAATTCTTTGGGTGTACATCAATACAAAATGTCAATGTTATTGAAAATAAAACCACACAATTAAAATGACTTAGTACTAAAAATGGGAGTTATGTGACTGAATGCCGCCTGTGTAAGTTGGTCTTTGTTCCCATATTTGATAATTTAAGTGTTATTTCCTTTCTTATGTCTTAACCGTTATTATTTCTGGTCTGAATAAACAGATATATGAACAGGAGTATAAGAATGAAGTCAATTAATTTGATACAAATTCTTTGATTAATACTTATAAAAGGAGTATTAATAACATAAATGACATGATTTTACTTGATTATCGTTTGACCGACTACGTGAAGTTCGATGCCGAAAGGTCTTTTTCACATGAACACACACTTTGATTGAAAGGCAAAGAAAAGGAACAATTTTATTTAGAGAAAAAAGCAGTTTAGTGTAAATTATCTTTATCCTTAAATATAAACAACTACGTGCCTTTGCTGAGATTTGAAAGTCTATGAACGTATATTAATTATAATAATACAAGTCAGAGATTGACAGGAACCTAATAATCGACAATGAATAAATAATACACATAGGCTACTCTGTCGTCTTCTAAATTATACGCATTTTTAAGTGAATTAGCAAATAATAGAAGGTATGTAAAACATGAAATAATTACGCTGAATAGTAAATAGTATTAGGCGTTATGAAAAATCACTAAATAATTATATATGTATGCTGTTAGCAAGTGCCTGACACAATTCCAAATATTAAATATATTGTTTTATGTATATAGCTGATAATAAAATGTTTCGGAACAACATCTTGTTAATCATCATATAAATGTTCATACAAAATCACTTAGAACTTTATACTTTGTACTTCACTTGAGTGTTATTATATTTTTCTGGTCCTTCAGGATCATTGATGCCAGCAGTAATAAGTGTTGAGAATTGAGTACCGCTCAAGCCGGTGCTAGTGGACTTGAGGGGTTTTGCACGTATTCATTATCCCTCATGTGCAGAATCAATCAAACCGAGTGTGCGATTCTCTTGTAATTTTGTTGTGATTAATGCTTCCGAGGGATAACTTTGTTTCCAGATTTTTATAACATTTTGTATATTCTATAAAGAAATCAAAATGATTCATTTCTATTGTACTGTAATTACCAATATTTGAAATACTTATGAATAATGTGCCAATTGTTTAACAATCCCGTTTAAGATAACATTATTCTTAATTTCTTATATTAGCAAAATTTGACAACATACAGCTTTTTGGTTTCAGCCGATTTTTAAACATCATTTGACATGACATGCCAAGTGATGTATTAAAACATGCTTACAAACAAGTATTATCTATATTTATTTACTTAAGTTATTCACGTGAAAATACTCGAATGATATTTGTATTGTCTGATCTTGTTAATTCCTTGTCTTCACATAAATAGGCCACTTCATCCATATGTTTTATTTTTACTTAGACTTTTGGTGTAACAGTGGTTGGATTGTTTGCATATACTAAGTATTAGTGCATTCAGCTTGTTATGACATAGCGTGTTTGGGGGCAATCTAAATGATTCAATAAATGAAAACGTTATCGTACCATTTTGATTTAATTTGATACTTCGAAAATCAAAATTTAACACCGTTTCGTGTTTTAGTATTGCGTTCTGCATAAGCCGTAATTAGAAACCATGACAAACGTGAACGAAAGCTTGCTTTTACCAGCACTGTTAATACTGTTACTCGGACAAAATCAAACTAAACCTACAACAATTCGGGTTTTATCGTGCGTTGATTATGTAATGGTTTTCTTGTATTTCTTTCATTCATTTCTGTTATTTTACTTTATATCGTTTCTTTGGTTTGTTTTGCTCTACCTTCCAAATTTTTCAAATTGATTTATTCCGTTGTAAATATTTGACACTAAAAAACGACAATTTACATATAATTCATGAAACACAACTGTTTATTTTTTATATTTTTTACGGTTCACCAATACAATTTAGGTCATATGTCGCCGGAACAGGAAACATGATTTTGGCTACCCCTTGGCTGTTGCAAACTTAAGGCTACACCAGGGTTCAAACCACCTCACAACTGCAGCTAAGAGATGCATATACACCAGTTATTAAAACTCATTTAGTATCCTTTTACGATCACACAAGAATTAACTATGGCTGCATTTTTAAAATAGAATCCCTAATGAACGCACATTGTATCAAAGTTGAAAATGTTGTAGGCTCGGTCTGATTGAACCTGTTCGTGGACGGTAAAGAAAAGTGCAAACTACTGTCCACGACCCTAAACCAATTAAAGGCATATCCTCAGCAACAAGGGAAATTTGTGATAGTATTTTCTAAATGAATAAATAAGTTTTAATTAAAGATATCAAATACAGGCCTTAATTTTAAATATAATATATAATAAATATTGTAAACTATACTTACAGAGTTGAGATAATTTGGACCAAGTTATAACACTGCAACTATCATTGAAAAGTGCTTACTATGACATGTGTAGTAATATCTCAAACTGTATTTGTAGAAAGGCTGAATTGTTAGTAATACATCAATCTAGAAGCTAATTATCATTCGTGCAAACGCATAATTTTGACATAAGTCACCACGATATTTGCCCAGCATGAAACCATACGTCCCGAGTAATGCATTTTGCTATGTTAACAAAATTTTATTTTTTTTTGGTCAAATACCTTCAATTGTATGCTTTAATTAACAGTAGACAATTAATCTCTGTCGAGAAGATCTTAAATTAATTTGTTACCTCCCTTGGAGTTATATAATTTACTTAATCGTAATTGTGATCCTTTAATTGGATGTAGAAGGATATATTTTAAACATTTTCTACAATGAAATTGAAGATGAAATTCCTTAAAAAATGAAAAAATAAATAGAGAACAAAATAATAAAGAAATGCAAATTAATTTTATATTTTACAATATGTACACGATCACTTTCTGAAACGTTCACACATTATAGTGACAAATAATACACATGTAAGATACCACAAAACACAACAACAGTAAAAAAACAACAACAACAAAAACAATTAAACATTGCACTTTGGTACGTAAACGAATCCGTACAAGACTGGATTTCATAAACTAAGCTTGATTTGTAAAAATGTTTCTCAGTTCTGTTAAAGTGTAATGTTCATAACACAAAAATGCAATTAAAGTTTACATTTTGCCTTTCACCTCTTTACTACGGTGTCCCGTTAGGGTCGGCACAACATTTAACATAGTTGAAAGAACATGAAAATGCGATAGTAAATGTAGCCATAATGAAACCACGAAGGTGAATAGTCGAAGGTACATGTACGATGATGAAAAGTCAAACGCACGATGGTGAAAAGTCAAAATACAGAAATAAAGCCGATTATGCAAACTCCATATAATTTATTGTTTTCACCACTGTACTTTTGATCTTTCACCATCGTTGTTTCCTTGTCTCGTTATTTAGACTTTTACAACCGTAGTTTCGACTTTTCATCATCTCACACTCTATTTTTATAACATCACAACTAGTGACCTACAATTCGAAGTCTCATATACTAGAATGTAATATTATGAGGCATAACAATTTCACAAATATGTTCTTTTTTTCAATTCCTTAACCTAAACTTCTGTTTGTCTGTATAGAAAAATGAAATTAAGCACAGAGTTCCAACAAAAATGCACAGATACATGTTTTATAATTTAATCAAAACGAACGTATATTTTAAGTAATAAATACGCATTGCTTAGTACAGTGTTTGTCTTAGTCCAAAATTAATCACAATCTTGCTTAGATTGGATTAATTTTGAATTGTATTTGACATGCTAGGCAATTTGTCAATGCGTGCACGTAAATAAGCCAACCTTTATTAACTTTTATCCACAGTAATTCACGTGAAAACAACCCCGTAATATACGTACTGTTTGAACTTTACATATTCGAATATTTTTGCCTTGTCTTTAGTGCAAGAATATAGCTTGACATAAATCTGTTACTCAATCCATATGCTTCTTATTTTCTAAGAATGTTAATGCTACAGTGACATTTGGATTGTGTTGCGTTGACTTGTAAGTAGATTTAAGGTTAGAACCGTATGATCTAGTATTATCTTTCTGTTTTCAGACATTCACTTACTGGTATCTGTTCGTCTGTTTTGATGTCCTGCTAGGCTCCTTGCCGGTGATCCTATGTTGATAGGTCTGTGTGGATTGCTGTCAATGAACGCCGCCCAGCCTTGTTGATGATGCTTTTCGTATTTATGGGTATTCATTAATATTTGGCGTACCTATCTAGCCTTTTTTGATACTTGTTTATTGGTGCTTCGTCATGTATTCTTCCTTTTGAGGTATTCTTTTTTGCACCTGTTAGATATATAACTCCGTTTAGAAATTCTCTATTTTAACCAAACTTTTCAATCCCTATGCATTTGGGTATAAATTATTTTGAGTTATCCTTTTAATTCTTCTGTTCTGAGATGCATTTATCATTATCTATCCCATTGTGAATATATGTCTGTTTTGTGTATTCGCTTTTATCTTGGGTATTAATATTTTTGCGTTATCCTTTCATTCTTGTTTAGTAGTTATTAATTTAAATAATCTTATTTAATAATATCCCTCTTTTTGGGGTATTTATTTCAGCCTTTAGAATTATCGGTCGCTTAAGAAACAATGATTTATTATTTCATCCTTTTCTAGCCCTAGTTTTTATGAAGCAATTGTTTGTGTCATCCTATAACATGTAATCCTTCTGTTTTGATATCGATTTATTTGTAGCATCATTTACCGTTTTAGATATTGTTTCATTTACACTGTCTGAGAATAACCGAAAAATATAATTTAACATTCAACTGCTTCAGGTCAATATTGCCAAAAAATATTTTGTAAAATATAAACATTACGATTATTATAAACCACAGGTACAGAATATTAAAACATATAAGACAAACGCCTTACTCTTAATATTTATTTATTATTGTTTCAAATATAAACATTGCGATCATTTGAAACCATAGGTACAGAATGTTAATTCGTTAAAGACAAAGTAAATGTCTTACTCTTCAAAATTCGTGTTATTTAGTTTGACATTTAAACAATAAAATGTGTATTTCATCATAAGTACTAATATCAAAATCTGTATTTGTAAATGTCCGAATTTTTATGGGACATTAGTATCATTTGTGCGTAATTAAAACATAAGTCAGTGCGATTTTGCTCAGCTTGATGTCTTACGCCCCGAATAATGCCATTATAATAAAATGGGGCGAAAAAAAAACGGTAAGAAATTTCGCCAAGAAAACATGAAAATTGCACAAAAGCTTTAACTGTGATACATAAGTATACGAAATAGTATATTATAAAAAGCGAATATACATTCCTTATTTGAAATTGATTTTAAACAGTTTTGGAGTACGGTGAAAAGGCTGGTTTTGTTACTAAAATGACCAATAATATATAAAATAACTATATTCCAATAAGAGTCTATGTAAGCTAAGTGATATTGATGCTATGCCAATAGTTCACAATTTTATATAGCATCACATTGTGATGACATACGATATTTTCTGCTCTGTGCCCTGTAGTTTCGGAGAATAATTTTAGTACATAAGTCAATGTTAACTAAGTGACATCCTAGAGAAAGTAATTTTGGACTGCCAGAGCATGATTTAAAGGGTCCGACGACGGACACAGTTTATAAATACTTGTGTAGGTAATCACAATGAAGTCTTTTTTATATAAAAACAACAATGTCTAGAGCTTAGAAAGTCAACATAAAACTTTGCCATGTAGAGAAGACCTCTTTCAAAGTTACATAAAAAGCTTTTGGATCATTAAGTGTACATGCAAAATAAAAAGATCGTCTTTAAAAGCAAAATGCACAGAGCACAGGTACTAAGCTTGTAGCAGCATCTTGTGTCTTTATTAGCATATTTAATGAATCATGCTCATAGAGCCCCCCCCCCTGGGTTCACGGACTTGTATAGGAAAAACATATAAACATCTAGTGTTACACTATAAAGACTTAAACAAAGATATTTGGGATGTAGCATGATATAACATGCATAAATGTGTGTGATGCTACTGCATTTGCAATGGGTATCACTTAATTTACAAAGACTACTGTAATAAATATGTTTTCTCTAAACCTACAGTACCCGAAGCATTGACATTGATCATGTATCATCATAATTTTGTTAGACTCTACAGATATTTCATAAATCATTGTAACAAATTACCAAGCACCAGGGTCACTAAGTTTATATGCACTCATATATGAATATTAATATGGATATTTAAGTCCTCGCGTGTGAAACATTTTTTTTAGAATCTAGATATTGGGCATGTTTCTTTAAAAGCAACCTGATACAAATATTACACAATTCATGTGTGTTATGACGTAATTGACACGCCCAATATGATCGTGCAACCTAACCTTTATTAAAGAATTGTGACCTTTTTCCAACAATGATCTTAGGTGAGTTATTCAGGGTCATCATTAACTTCTTATTTAAAAAATGAGATATGACAAATTATGGAAATACACTTAGATAATATCTTAATTTTTCAAACAACTGCATGCAGGCCTGGCAATATCATTGATATATCTGTTTCTCACCACAGAAATGATGTGATGTGGCAGTAGCCTTATTTTTACTATGTATGTTCAGACATTGTATGAAAAAGCAACAACATTATCTCATTTTGTTGGCTTTTTAAGCCATGTTTATATTATAAATATGAAGTTATGAGGGAGTCAAAAATATGTGTTTATGGACTACCTTTAAACCTTACATTCAAGTAAGTCTTTGCTATTTAAAGCACGTTTAGTTGATTTATTTTTATTTATATACACTTTATCTTTATAATTACCAATAATTATTAATATATAATGTCAAATAGATTGAAACAAGAATTATCATGCAACCACATTTAATAACTGAATGTATACACGCGTTTGTATGTCCATTTCTAGCTCATCTACTTGATCGGAAGGAAGACAAAAATACCTTTATCCAATAAAAAATACTTTTTAAGATGGAACATTTGTATAAGAATTCCTAGAATAGTAAAGAATGGCAAAGAAATAAGATGGACTTACCTTCCTGTATAATTTTTGTTGTTGTTTTTTTTTCATTATTATAATAATTATCTGATAAAATTACCCATCCCACTTTCACAAAATATAAAACCTACAGATTTTATGTTTTTCTTACTTTTTTACAATAAACACATGATATTAATAGAAAGCCAAATACAGTTTAAGAAATAAAGTAACTCTTTAAATTTTGTACATTAATTTAGAAAATCAAATTTGAGAAATATGCTCAAATGGGAATTTTTTCTTGATGAATTTAATAGATGTTTTTAGTCAAAAACTTTTAAAATGTTTACTTTTATTAAGATTAACATAAAATTTGATTATCTCTGATATCTATGTTTAAACAGTTTTATAGCATAATAAACATAATTTCTGCAAGAAATTATACTGTAAAAATGATATAACAGTTTTGCCCAAAAATCCATATTGGACACCATCTTGGATTCAGAAGAGGTATGAAAGCGAAATTTTAAAAGATTTAAATTTTTGAAGAGGCGAAACTTTTATCCATGCTTTGGTGCAAGTTTCAGGTCTGTACAAAACAATTGGAATGAATGGGCTATTATGTACGTCAAATGTATATGGCGGCCATTTTGATTTGTTTGATCAGATTTGTTGTTAAAATTATTTGATGAGGTTCTTTTACTATAAACATTTAAAGAATCAAAATGTGTAGATATTAAAAAGTAGGATACTACGTCCTTCTGGCACAATTCTGAATGCTCCCACTCGGACCATTTTTTTATGTAGAAAATCCGTCGGCTCAAAAATATAAAAAATAATTTTATGATAAGAAATAATAAGAATATTTAGATATAATATAGAGCACCTAAGAATGGCTACAGTTCTTGAGGTATTTGTAAAACAAATCAGATTTATTGCCTAGTTCAGGCTGAAAACGGGATAAGTTTTTTCTCTTAATGCTCCCACTCGGACTTTTTCGACAAGCTATAAGAAATTTGGTTAAAAAACTTTCATGGAAATTATAATACATGTCCAGAGCATAAACTGAGAAATGTTACTCACTTTTCGGGACTGATTTCAATTATTTCTATTCAAAAGTCAGTTTTCTAATTTATTTTTTATAAAAATCGAAAATGGTCCCAGTTGGACCCAATTTTAGAGATGCTCCCAATCGGAAATTTGTTGTCTACATATTTAAACGAAATACATGAAATACGCTTTTGGTACATTTCTGAAGACAGAAAATGATTTTAAGATATTTCCTCTGTTGAAAAGGATTAACCGGATGAGGTACTAAATGATTCATATGACTTTCTAAATTTGTATTCCAAACGATTTAAAAACCGTTAAAAGATTTAAGAAAATCGCTTAAGGATAGGTATTGGTTTTTAAACTCGTGTGTATTTTTAATTCAAGGGTGCATTTACACTTAAACTATACAGTATATTAAGAAATTCTTCAAATATGATATAAGTTTTAAAACAAAAGAAATATAACAAAAACAAAAATTAACATAAACAGACATAGATATAGCAAAACATTCATACACAAATGATTGTAATTACTAGGCATGATAATATCATAATATTTGACAAATAGGACAAGGTATTTAATGACAAATAATTGTAATAATGGGACATATTAATTACATCATTTGTGACAGATAGGACAAGACTGTTAATTACAAATGTTAGTTATAACGAGACATAATAATAACATCATTTGTGACGGATTGGACAAGACTGTTTTTATACAAATGATTGTAAAAACGAGACATGGTAATATCATTATCAGTGACAGATAGGACAAGAAGATTATTTTACGCGAAAATGTTATTTTTATTACAGAACAGAACTAAACTGTTTTTTTTTCTGTTCTGTTCTAAAAAAACACGTAAACGCCCATTATAGATCCGTTTAAGCTACCGTGATAGCTACCATGAGTAAATATTGTGAAGGTGGAAGAAAACTGTACTCATGTTAAAAATTGAAAGATAAAAAAAAGTTATGTTCCTTTTCTTCTGATAATATCTGAAAATATTTTTTACAAACATATCTGTATCTTTACTATTAACGACACATTTAAAATAAGAATATGAAATATTTATATGTTGATGATATTTGGTAGAAAAAGTGATGTTTTCGCGTATGTTTCGTCCTTTGCAACTAAGATTTATAAATACTTATACTTTGCTTTTAATAATAAAAATATTATACTTTGATATGATTTTTTTCTATTTAAGTAAGATACAATTGAAATCATAAAGTCAAGCTACCAGAGACATTCAGGTGTCCTTTTTTACCTTTTGTAATGTTATTTTATCAACATCAGGTGTCAAGTTGGCTTTTCATAACAACGTTTATAATAGATGAAGCCGGTGCTAGGGGGAAAGGACGATAACTTGCACTTTCCAGTATCATCAATGAACTGGGTCGATCAAACCGAGCCTGCAACATTTTGCCGTGTTTGGTGCTCTTTGGGGATTCTGGTATTCTCTATTTTAAAAGCAAACACAATGAAAACAACACAGTATTGAGTATATAATTTGAACAAACAAGCAAGCAGAAAAAGGGTGTCTCTAAGTGAGTTAATGAATAAATGCCTATTCTTTCATTTTTATTGGCCAAAAACGTCCTACTGTAGTTTCAAAAACGTTTACCTGAACCATATTTTGTTTCTTATTAGTAAAGTTGCAATGATTAAGTATTTTCCATGTCAGTCAAAATAAAACTTTGTTTAGATTTTACTACTTTTTTGACAAATGTTTTATATTCAGCACTTCTTTCTTCAGGAGATTAGCATGTAACATTCTCTAAAACCATAACTTAAATATCATAAAACACATGCCAGGTCTCTACAGAAAGACAGATTTAGTGTGTCACAATGATCCTTCAATCAATAATTGTTATAAAGACAACAACGACAAAGGCAAGTTTCTATCGCAGCAATTATTCAAGTTCCTTACTCTAACGCCCATCCTTTTTCCTTGACACGTGACATTTCGACGAATATAAAACATTGATTGTTGTGGTGATAACAGTTAGTGTACTGTACGTCTTACATTTTCAAATAGATACCATGAAACCTGAACGCTTTTGGGTTATCGCTATACTTTTAGTTTTGCCCAGGCAGCTGTTATGTGTAAGTCCCCATGTAAGGACTGGGATTTTTAAGATCGTGAAAAAGCATCCTAAGATAAGATCGTGCGCTCTGAAGATTTTTCAAAAGGTAAGTTATTTGTTTTGTAAAATTACCCTAATAATGTTTGTTGCATGTGTTTTCAATAGACTTAGGATGATAATGATATATTCTGAGATCATTTTTGTGACGACAAATTTAAATATTAACCCTTTGAGCATATTGTGAAAAATGGCCGTTTTCATTGAAAAGCCTCCTGTTACAAGTTCAAACTGCTATGATACTATGAAAAATGCTTCAGTACAAATTAAACTTGTGCGTTGTTTCGCGTATATATGAGGTAAAGGATTAAAGTATACAAATTGTCCTTTTATGATTTATATATGTTACATTGTGAAGTTTTATTTTGTTCTAGTTTTTTTCACGTTGTAAAAATAAAATATTTTGATGGACAACGTGATAAACGGAATAGTACAGTCCCTGGGGAACTTTTGTGTGCAAAAAGGACCAAAGATAAATGTTATACCAATGTAAAGCTAAATGTTTGAAGTTTACAAAAATTTTAGGTAGACATTTCAAATCATGGTACGTTTTTAGAAATCAAAGATGGCCGCCAAGATGGCCGCCAAATTATTGAAAATGGCTAATACACATTTTATCTGATAAAATTAGTTCTTTTTGTATTTATTTTAGTATAAATGATGTAAGACCTTCACATCCTATTGGAACAATATGAAAATGGAGGCATTTCCATTATTTTTTCATATTCTCTGAATTTCATAGATAAATTTGCTAAAAAATGCATGAAAAAATAATCAAAAATTGATATGGGGCTGACATTTTTTCCTACCAGCTAAGGCATAGCGGTGTAAATGAATATTTTTACCATATACTACAAAGACTTGAACAATATCATACTAATATTACCCTTATTTTTATTTTTATTGTAAAAGAATGGGGATTCTGATATTCTTAAAGTGAGTGGGGTAACGAAAATTAAGTCTCAGTATTTTTTTAACTGGTTTGTTATGATAATTAAAACTATGAATAGTCAACATGTATTGCACTTTGGCATGTACCTAAAGTTATAAGTAATTAAAACCTGATATTGTGTTTATCAATATTCAACATTATTTGGTAATAAGACAAGATGCCATTTGATGAACAGTCCGGAGTTTGTTGATGATGATTAAAGACAAACTGACCGTATAACAAAGCATTAGGTGGTCTGACCTGTAGATCACAAACTATTTTATAAAGAATTTTGAGACAACGGTGGAATATGGCCTATTTGTTTTGCGTAGCAAGACATCTATACAGGATTTATAATTTATGTTGCTCTATATTTTTTAGAATAGAAGAAAGTGTCAAATTTATAACACAAAATGGTGATTTTATCCCTGTTTCTCCAACTGTTAAAATATTTATCAGCTAGGCTTGTATTGCATTGAGATGAGAACACAATCATTTAGGTTTTCCAGATGCATCCATGGCACATTATCTTGAAGACGTTCTTAATCACAACATATTGACATATTGTCTCTTCCTGCTTATCACTTTTGATCTGTGGGATTAAACGCCAGATAATTTTAGGCGTCAACATGAAATGGGTGGAAAGGCCATGTTTTCTACTAATCTAATGTTCGTTGGAATGTAAAATGAATTTGTAAATATATTTTGTATATTTTTTTGCTTTATTTGTTATTTATTAAGATTATTATTTAATGACAAATACATGAAGAATGTTGATCTGTGAGATTAAACGCCAGATAATTTTAGGCGTCAACATGAAATGGGTGGAAAGACAATGTTTTCTACTAATCTAATGTTCGTTGGAATGTAAAATGAATTTGTAAATATATTTGTATATTTTTTTGCTTTATTTGTTATTTATTAAGATTATTATTTAATGACCAATACATGAAGAATGTTGAAAAGCTTTTTTCTCAAATCGGGCCAAACATCAAGCATAAATTTTATTTTTCAATTTAACTCTGAGTAGATTTGATTATCATCTTTTGCCTCTAAAACTTTAAGCATTTTTATTGTTACAGTAACGGTTCAGCAAAATATTACCGATGTTTTTATTCAAATTTGTGTGTTTTCATGGAAAGTAAATGTAGTGAAATTTGAAATGATTTTTTTGTGTGTTTCAAATGTATCCAACTCTGAATTCTGTAATGCATTATCATGACATTAACTTCTACAACATGCTTGAAATGATAAAACTGAAAGCCTCATACGTTATCGGGTTTCTCTCATTTTACCACTTTGTTGCCATGGCAACAGCACCAATTAATGTTGTTTGTAGAATGCAAATCTACCTTTTAAAAAAATTAAAGACCTAAGAACATTTCAAAATGTAATCTTGTTGGTTCTTCTTTGTCTTAATAATCGTTATATATCAGTTCACTAGAAATTGGGACACAATTTTCGTGTACCCCACCCACTTTAGGAATATCAGAATTCACAGTCTTACACTATAAAAATACAAGAAAAGCACTGATGCAAAGCATCAAAGGGCGTCCAAGCAAGAAATGCAGCAAATGAAGATGAACTAGTAGACATATGATGATAAGATATTTTTTAAACTACCAGAAATGTATATAACTTACGAATGAGAGGACGAAATACATTGTTCATTATGAACTTTGATTGGCATGCTAGAGATTAGAATGTTACTTGTTATTTCTTTATGATCGTGGTTATTAATAACAACGGATATACATGTATACAATCATTTATAATCCATATGTGTAACGCATACACCTACCACACCTTTGTAATTGTCCCTTATTATGTTATCGCTATTAGCGAAGACCCCCTCTTTAGGTATCTGTTCACACTTAGTAAAAATATGACACTGGTTATATTACCATGTTGATCATGTTGAGCATAATTGTTTATTATACAATAATTGTAATATCTATTAATTGTAATAGAAAAAATATACAAATTTTATGAATATTGTTTTCTTTTCTTTATTAATTTTGTGTTTTATGTGCTAATTTTATACTGAGTTTTTATGTTTACTACTCTTTTTTTATTAAAATTGTAAAATAAATTTTAAGAATTCAATTGTCATATTGACCGACGATTATAAGTCAAAACTTAACTGGAAAAAGTCAGTAAATTATGGTTTATCTTTCAATATATAATATTGTTTATTCTTAAACCATGTACATGTACATTTGTTTTTTTCTTTATCATTTTTTAAATTATCAATCAATTGAATAATTCATAAAATCTTATTTGTAACTTTGAACAATTCCTCGGCATCTTTACTAAACACGGATAACAAATTAAATAAAATGTTTCAAAGTTGATAATGTCATATTACATGTAATACCATAAAACTGTACCTTTTTCTCAATTATTGTACATATTAATTGTTTTTATCTCATATAGATAAAATGAAACTTGCTATTGTTGTTGTTGTTGTTGTTTTTTAATTGTAACGATATCAAACATCTACTCCAAAACCGGGAGAGACTGGACAATAAACGTGTGGTACTATTCGCCGGCCACTAGTAAATCCCGGTCAAAATAGACCGGGGGAGACCGGGAATTACAGATAGGAGTGATAAATAGATATATCTATAAAAAGATTTTCGGAATATTTATGTCATCAACTGATCATTCTAGGATACATGTACAACAATAACATACCATGATAACCCACTGTGTACTACGAAATGATAAATAAAAAACCCCGAAGAGCGCGATTTATTGACGGAAAAGGTTATTTCATTTGAAAATGTTTGCATTGCGAAGTTCTCCAGTTCGCTATTCATTGTAACATATCGCGACATTTCAATCAAGCACCCTCATACCGATCGGAATGATCGGCTTTTATCATGACCGACTTAAAGGCTCGAGAAGTTGCTGTCGCCCTTTCACAAAATCTGATTTCATTCCATAAGGGCGCCGCGCTTCGGCGCGGACGCCAAAAATAAGGGTACAATTAGTTAGATGTTGACCTGGTCTTTATAATATATGGTAAAAATATTCATTTTCACCACTATGCCTCGACTGATAGGAAAAAAAATGCCAGCCGCATGTCGATTTTTGAAACTTTTTCATGCTTTTTTAGCAAAATTTCTCTATGAAAACAAGATTATATGTATTAGAAAATGGAAAAGGACCCATTTTCATATTGTTCCAATAGGATGTGAAGTTTTAACATCACCTGTACTAAAATAAATACAAAAAAGAACTAATTTAATCATATAAATTGCGTATTAGCCATTTTTCAATAACTTGGCGGTCATCTTGGCGGCCATCTTGGATTTCTCAAAACGCACCATGATTTGACATGTCTACCCAAATTTTTTGTAAACTTCAAACATTTAGCTTTTCATTAGTATAACATTTATCCATGGACCGTTTTTGCACACAAAAGGTCCCCAGGGACTGTTCTAGAATTAATGCAAAGTCTTTCTCAAAGAATAAAGAAATCAACCATGCTTTTTTAAGTAAGATTAATTTTAGATAAGATTGTATTACATTACATTACATTATATTACATAAAATTTACATCGCATTACATTACAAAGGTTACTTAATACAAGCTAGGTTAAATTGAGTCTTTCTTTTTATTGACAATTGCGCTAGGATAATATTTTAATTTCCGCTTATTTCACTTTCAAATACTGCATATTTTATTACTCATTTTACAACTTTACCTTTCTCTATGTACACAAGTATATTTTTTCTTCGTTTATTACTTAATCGAACAAATGTCTTCTATTCATCAGCCTTTATTTTGAAACAAGTTTTCTATTTTATTGTCACATCCATGTTATTTGTGCCGTGTGGCGGCGGTAAAAAGTCTCCCCGTACATTTAATCAATGATGTTATATTTTCGATCCTTGAAGATCGTTCAGCACGACATTATGTTATGTGGTACTTTTAGTTTCTTCTATTTGGCCTTTTTCAACTTGGGTGGTTCCGGTTGTCAATCTTGAAAACTGTATAATCACTTTTAGGATATGTTGCCTGCTTTTTAAATTTGTTTTTAGACGTCTAATCTGTGATATGCAGGCTTCATAACCTCAGATCCCCTTTCAAAATTCCAATTAGTTCCGCCCATTGTTTTCTCGTTTAGGGCAAAAAACATTCTTTTACTTGGGGACCATACGCCGCTTTTCATGGAATGGCACTCCTGTGTCACATTGAAGGTTCCATGATAACCGCCGTATGAACACATCTGCGGATGTTTCTAAATTAAAAATTTCACCATTATCGTGTTTAAATGTTGAATTCTGCTTAAGCCGGTGCTAGGGGGCGTGGACGGTAACTTGCACTTTCCATTACTATCCATGAACAGGCTCAATCAAACCGAGCCTGCAACATTTTCAATTTTGCTGTGTTGGACTTTCATTAGGGATTCTGTTTTTCTCATTTTTATGTACTCGTTATAACGTCGCTTTTTATTATCGTTACGCATATATTATTAGTTATAAAGATTGTTGACATGTTATGTGGCCCTATATAAAATGTTGTTTGTAAATATGTTTGTTATATTGCATACAACCGTTTATATTTGGCCATATAACCTTTCAGGAATTTTTATAACGAATTTATAATACTGCAATCAAAACGTGAGATTTTTAATACATTGACAGCAGTCGTGTTTATAAAACATTATAAAACTGCACGTTTGTAACGTCGCTTTTCATTAGATAATCTGGACGTTTGTATAGTTTTTATACACAATCGCTGTCGATTCATGGAGAAATATCCTTTATCCTAAAAAAGATGCTTGCTTTATTATAAATTCGTCAAAAAGATTGTTGACAGGATTAAATGGCCGTATATAAACGGCTGTTTGCAATATAACCCTCGCCTAGCGCCTAGGTTATATTAAGAAATAGCCGTTTATGTAGGGCCATATAACCTGTCAACAATCTTTATAACTAATAATATAAACGTTACGATTATCCAATGAATGGTGACGTTACAAACGTGCAGTATTATGAAGTTTTATATACACGGATGCTGCCAATTTATGGTGAAATTTCACTTTTCTTTTTTATAAATAGAAGTTTGCTGTATTAAAAATTCGTAATTAACATTCCTGAAAGGTTATATGACCGTATACATTGTATAAACGGTTGTTTGTAATATAACCCTAGCCTAGCGGCTCGTCTAGGGTTTACAAACAGCCGTTTATATAGGACCATATAACCTGTCAAAAATCTTTATAATTTATATTATAATACTGCCATTTGTAACGTCGCTTTTCATTGGATAATCGTGACGTTTTTGTAGTTTTTATATACACAGCTGTTGTCGATTCATAAAGAAATCTTACTCTTTTCTCTAAAAAATGATGCTTGCTGTAATATAAATTCGTTATAAAGATTGCTGAAAGGTTAAATGTCCGTATATAAACGGCTTTTTGCAATATAACCCTCGCCTAGCGGCTCGGGTTATATCTACAAATAACCGTATAAATAGGGCCATATTACCTGTCAACAATCTTTATAACTAATAATATAAACGTCACAGTTATCCTACGAAAAACGATGTTACAAACGTGCAGTATTATAAAACTTATTATACACGGCTATTGTCAAGTTATTCTTTAAAAGAAAATTCTTGCTGTTTTATAAATTTGTGATAAATATTTCTGAAAGGTTTAATGGCTGTATATAAACGGCTGTTTGGAAGCCGCCATGCTCGGGTAATATTTCGAAACAACCGTTTATAAAGGACCATATAATATGTCAATAATCTTTATTAAGTAATAGTCTCCTAGTTATAAATATAATTATGTAAAGCCTTTTCCCTCATGATGAAATAATTCGCATGTCAGTCAGTAATTATGTCAATGGCAAGATATGTCACAAATTTATGTATTTGTTTGTTTATCTGTTTGTTTGTTTGTTTGTTTGTTTGTTTGTTTGTTTGTATATTTATTTATTTATTTTGATTTGCTGTCGTTAAGATACTAAAAATTGACATTGTCTCCCTTCCAAATTTTTAAAGACCTTTTCTGTGACAGGATGAATATTATAGTGGAAGAGTGCATGAGTTAACAGGGGAATGCGAGGGACTGAAGGGTAATTTTAGCAACAACAAGGCAGATGACGAGGGTTATGCCTATGTTAAAAAGGTTTCATCAAAGAGAGTATTTTTAACACCGGTTAGTATTACTAAACTAAGTATACTTATTTTATGACATATACTTGATAGGGTAGGCATGAGAATTTTAAGCAAATAAGGTATTTGTAGCGTAGACGAATATAAATACGCATTCATAAAAGGTCAAATGAATCTTGGTAGATCTAAATGCTGGACGTTGATACATTCATGAATATAATTACACTGGGAAACTGGGAAATGCACAGAGCATTTGTAAACACTTTTAAATGGATTATGATTGTCGGAAATATGTTCAATAATAATTTTACCGAAACATACTATATTTTCCTTTGGGTGTCAAATATATACATTCGTTTTACATTATCAAAATAACACCCTCTGTTGTTGTTGTTAGCATCTACAACCACGTTATAGAACTACTTTCAATCCTTATTATAACCCAGATTATTATGAATTGTAGCCAATATGTTTCGATTGTATATATTAGGAGGAAAAAAGTACGCCTTTAACATTGACATTGTCGGATTTGGAGTACAAGAAAAGAAGACTGGAGGTTGTTACAGATCTAAATTTGCAACGGTAAGGATTTTTTGTTTGTCTTATGTTGACTTGATAGCTGAATTCATCTGTTCCTATTTACCCATAGATAAAATAATTAATTCCAAATATTTTTTTTAAGGGGGGTGGGGATCAACATTAAAGACAGCAGATTTAATGATCAAAAGTTTTAAAGTTGCTTTCTGGATTCAGAATGAACAAATAGATAAATGTATAAGGAATGAACTGTTTAATTCTACGCATACAAAGGTTGTTATGTCGCAATATTAATCGCAAATACATTGGCATGTCAGAACAAAAGACATGAATGATGCGTTAAACAATAAAAAAAGAAACTATCTTTGTTTTATGTTTGGGGCTACTAAAATTGTTATATATTTTCTTATATTTTAGGACTTCTGTCCTGTTAGGTGATAAACCATTTATTCATAATGAGGAGGGAGTTGGATGGACTCTACAAAGACCTTACTTTGATCTGTAAATATGATTGCATATTAATCTACATGTACTTACTTATATTATGTTTTAAATATCATGAAGACCCATTTCCATAAGTTCATATTATAAGTTATAAAGATTTAGGGATGTGGTATTTCTGCAATCGACGGCAGCATTTAAAATACAACGGCAGCATTTTTTCTTTGACCGGACCAGATTGAACGTCTGTAAAACTTTCAAGAAAGATATTTCAAGATATTTGGCTTGCGTGACCCCAATGGATGAACGTCTATATTAATAACAGCGACTCCTGCCATTTAGTTAAAACTTGAGATGTTTTGAACAAAAAACCGACATTTTCACAGAATTTTCCGAAGCTGTCACTTTTAACCTGCTCAAAATAGTCTAAAAACAGGAAAAACGAGTCCAAAATTACCTAATAGTATCTCCAGTCAATGGACAATAGTTTCATAGCAATGCAATGGGCCGTATTTGTGTAATATAATAATACCAATAAAATTTATAACCTACCTGTACCGAGCGGTAAATTTCAGCTATCTGCCCTCACTGCAGTGATCTGCCATCACTGGCGCCGGTAATACGGTGTGACGAATGTCTGTTTAAATCTGCGCAGTTGTTAGAATTAAAGGGGAACCTTTCTGAAACGAAACATCCATTACGTCCGTTCTAGTAGTACTCGTTTTAAACTGTAACATGACTGGTATGCCTTAATCAATGTCGTATTGTGCCATGAATCCGTCACAATGTGCCTTATCTATATAGACATTGCTGACACGTTCGTAATAGTTTATCCTAATGCCTTGGATAAATGACGGTATGTTAAGGAAATGATCGACAATATAAAAAAACAAAATTGGAGCATAGTATATAAGACATAAAGGCATAAGGTATGTTACCCAATCTTACCAAAATAAAAACCACAAGTGTAATTTACCGGGGACCCTGTGTTGCTGGGTCGTATGGGGGTTGCGTTCATCGAACGCCGCCCTTCGTTTTTGATCTTGTTTCACATATTTTTCGCTTAACTATATAAACGGTGGCTATTTAAGTTTTTGAAGTCGCACAACACTATCAAAATTAATTCAAAAGAAAAATTCATTCCAAAGCTTTAAAACATATATTTGTACATTTAACTTTCTTTAAAACGAACTTGTTGTCTAGTTTCTAAAAGTGGATATATTAAGTTCAGATGTATAATGATAATGCCACAACTCTTACCTCGGTATGTTTTGTCGAAATGCAAAACTGTTCTCCTTTTAGTGGAGACAATGTGTTAACGCATGATTTAATTTGACTCCGGTTCTACGATATTGAGTCTCGGTGTACTACCCTCAATACTGAAATAAGACAGTTGAGGTGCACAGTCCATTATTTGTATACGGAGATAAGAAAACCTAGTCTTTCCATTTAAAGAAAGTGTAAATAAAAACTTTTGCAGCAAAGTTAAAACTTTAAAATTTGTCCTGAGGTGTGTAAGCTGATACATGTGAATGTTTGTAGCAACTTGTATTTTTATTGACGACTCACAAAATAAATCGTGTCTTTCCTCACTAAAACATGAGTCTTATTCAAAATCTTATAACACTCTCATTCACAGCCAAATTAAGACAACCACCTTTATAAACGTGAAGACAGAATAATTAACATTTTCTCATAACATTGTTTAAATGGTTCAACACGGCACACCCTTTTTATTAACCCTGTATTTTCATCTTATTCTGTAAGGGACATCTATCCAAAACGCAATGGAGGATTTGAAATGTTTTCAACTGTGATTCCTAATATACAAGCTTGCGATCAACTATTTTATGTATCTGGGAAGAGAACACGTATTTCCTTTTCTTTTCCAACGAACTCCAGCATTCAGGTAAATATATTCATGTACATTAATATGTGAATATATTCATGTACATTAATATGTGAATAATTCTCTGGGTTCGATTCCCGGGAGATGCTTTGGTAGTTTAGCGCGGAGGAAGGTAGTCTAGTACTGGTGTAACTCTCCAGGAACGATGGTTAGGAAACTACCCGCCTAAATGACTGAAATACTGTGGGAAAAAGGCGTAAATTAAACAAACAAACAAACAATATGTGAATAAATAGAGTGATAAATACTTTTTTTAAATTATTTTTTATTTTAAACGTTCAATTAGCAAACACATTTTTAAATGTGGCGATGTTGAAACAAGTGCCTCAAACAAGTAACATTTTTTAACAGATAGCGGTATTGCCGAACTCTTTAAATTTTGCACTTTTGAGGCACTATTTTAGTATTGTACCATAGTTTGGAGACCTAACAATGTGTCAAAGTTAAGTTGTATAAACATGTATGCACAGTTAGTGAGTTAACTGCTGAAATACAGGTATTAGTTACCCGAACTACATTTCAGCCGCGTAATGACAAAACCAACATAATAGGTTTGCGACCAGCATGGATCCAGACCAGCCTGCGCCTCCGCGCAGTCTGATCAGGATCCATGCTGTTCGCTATCAGTTTCTCTGCTTGTATTAGAGTTAGTAGGCGAACAGCATGGATCCTGCGCGGATTTTGGCTCCATTTTTCAGGGGTTTACCAATTGTGACAATAGGAAAATGAATAACGTCATAAGAGTCCATATTTAGATGCTCGTTCATTGGTTACTTTTTCTTGGAT